>NW_016108117.1:143654-185986 GCF_001604975.1 Cebus imitator | reverse complement strand
TTTAGTAGAGACGGGGTTTCACCATGTTGGCCAGGATGGTCTCGATCTCCTGACCTCATGATCCGCCCGCCACGGCCTCCCAAACTGCTGGGATTACAGGCGTGAGCCACCGCGCCCGGCCGGATGTAGTCTTTCTATAGCTCTGATGAACCAAACAGTTTGGGAATAAAGGAAGCGGGTAGATGGGTGGGGCGCTATCCAGGGGGACGGGCAGACACGCAGGCGGCAGAACGACAGCGGATCAGCGCGGAGGGTGGCGGGCCCTGGACCCCAGAACTGGCATTCGAGGCCCCAGGGGCTGGAAGGCTCTCGGAGGGAGAGGGCCGCTAAGAAGCTCCCCGGGGCCAGGAGTGCAGGGCACGGTGCGCCCAGGTGGGCTTGGGGGAGGGGTGCCGAGCTCCGGAAAGTTCCACAGGTCCTCTGCAGTCCTGGGGAGCGGGACCCAGAAGCCGACGTCACGGGTGGGGCGCTACCCGGGCAGGCACTAATCCCCCTCCATTGTTCCGGGAGCCGAGGCCGCCTCCCCACTTCCGGGCCCTTTGTTGGGGGGCAGGGGCGCGGGCAGGGGACCTTGGGGGGCAGGGACGCGCTTCGCTCCCGGATACTTGCGTGCAGCTGGGGCTCCGCTGAACCACCCGGCGTGGGTTCGCGCTGCCACTTAACGCTGTGACACAGAGGAAAGTAACTTGATATTTCCGAATCTCCGTTTCTTCATTTAAAATGGGAATAAATAATGCTTTGCTCCCTGGCCTATTGAAAAGGATCGAATTAAGTGAAACCAAGGATGTTCAGGGGCTCTATAAACTGCAAAAACGTGGAGTGGGGGTCGGGAGAGATGGTGAGGTGGCGAGACACCTTAATTTTGCTGCGCTTCATCTGTCAAGTGGGCCAGTCAAGTCTTTAGCACAGTGTCTGACCCAGCAACGGCAGCTCTTTTTGTTATATGCTCTGAACTTTATCATCTGCTTTTCCCCCCTAGATTCAAATTGAGTCTGGGATCCCGTCCAATTTAGAAAAATCCTCTGGCTAGGGTGGGGGTAGACGGTGTTAGGGTCACCTCAGGGTGTGTGTGTGTGTGTGTGTGTGTGTTGGTGAGTTGAGTTGCTGGGTTGAGAAGGGGAGGAGGGTGCTCTGATGTAAAAGAAAGGCTTCCTTCTGGGATGGGGCTAGTGGGGCTGGTGAGGGTGATGAGGGTGGGGCTCTGAATAGAGAGGACTTTCTCCAGTTTTCCACCCCCAGACACACCCTGCCTGTTTATCCATGAAATAAAGGCAGCAGGACAAGGAGCTTCAGCTAAACAAACAAGGCTCAGAGACGTGGTCTGACTTCACCTCCCCAATCCTTGTGTAGCCCTAGTTCTTCCCACCTGCGCCAGCTCCACCCAGTTCCTCTCCTGGGGGCCCTGGCTGGGAGCTCAGGGATTTCCAGCGCAGGAGGGAAGTGCAGTTTTTACACATGGAGAGGTCTGATCTAATGGGATGTCTCAGTCCTTCCCTCTAAGGGGCTTCCAGTCTGATAAGACAGAATTCACACCGACATACCTCCACACACACAAACAGTGCCCTCCTAGACGGAGCTGGAGATCAGAATGAGGGCTAGAAGAGACGCTGGTGAGTCAGGGGAGACCCAGGCTTAGCAGGATTGTGCAGGCAAGTCCTTGAATGCACAGCCACTGCCGTTTTCATGTGCTGGATTCATTCCATTTCCCTCCTGCCGCAGACACTGTCTTCCATCCCTCTTCAATCCCTCGTCCAGGGTCTGCATGTGGGGTGCCCACCCCTCGGAAGCTGTAGAAGATGGGTCTTGGAGCTGTGTGTGTATGTGACAAGGACAGACAACTGGGAGCCATGGAGGAGCTCCCAGCCTGTTTGGGGAGACCAGCCACATGAATGAGCATTCTGGGATTAGGAGATGACAGTTTGTAATTGAGGACAGGTTCTCGTGGCCTCACTCTGAGACTGAACCCGCAGAGATCATAGTCAAAAGGCCAAAGGGATTAGTCTGAGGAAGCCCTGTGACACTTAAGTCCCAGTCCCAGCACTTGTCACTCAGGCTGGTAATTGTCCACCTTCTTGTCATTGTCCCCACTTAACTTGGCTCTTTGAGGGTAGGGAGCCAAGTTAGGTGATTGGACTTTGACACTTCGTCACCTGGAGTAGTGCCTGATATATACTAGGTGCTCAATAAATGTTGAATGGACAAATGGCTGCATGACTAAATGAATGGTTGAAGGTTAGAAGCTTCTTGTTGCAGGAGGCACTTGAACTGGACTTCAGGAAATGGTAGAGTTGGGTGGTGATACTCAAAGGTAACATTGGTTGGTTACTTACCATGTGCTAGGCACTGCCTAAGCACTTTACCAGGGAGTAAACTAAGACAGAGAGTGGTGAAATAGTTGTCCAAAGTCACAGAGCCAGTAAGTTGCAGAGCTGGAAATCAAACACAGGTCCGTCTGACAACAGAGGCTGTACCATGCTGCCCAGTAGAATGCCCTGGGATGATAGATGTGTTCTAGATCTGTGCTGTCCACTAGCGTTATAGCCACCAGCTTTATGTGGCTATTGAGCCCTGAAATGTGGCCAATGCAGCTAAGGAATTGCATTTTAAAATTCATTTTTAATGAATTTAAATACAGTCACAAGTGGCTAATGGTTACTGCACTGGACAGTATAAGTCTTGCGTTATCTCTCAAAGAGGTGGTAGAGAAGAGGGGGGCCCAGAAACAGTTGCTCATATCTTCATTGCTCTCCAGAGGCTCTGCCCTGCTATGCTCCTGGGCTGTTCTCAGATCACACTATGGCCCCAGCTGGGCCTAGGAGGCCTGGGTCCCTTTAACATCTCTGCCTGTGGGTGGCATGGCTTGGCAAGGAGGAAGGAGCCATTGAAGGAGAAGCACACACAGGCATTATGCAATCCCTGTGCCACACTTTGCTCTTGAGAAGCTTCTTCTGGCTCTGGGACACCAGCAGGGGACCCCTCCCTAGGCTCTCTGAGGGCCACAACTAATTACATTGGGGCAGGAGAGGCCCTTTGCACCTGAGCTGCTGTAATACTTCTGACTGCGATTCAGGGACTTGTTGGGCCACTCCAGCTTAGCAGCTGTGCCGGGGAGAGCCAGAGATGTCCCCTCAGCCTAACTCCCTCCCAAGGGGATTCCCCTGCAGTGCTGAGGATGAGGACCGGCCCCAGAACTGTCTCCATCTCATTGCCCTGCGCAGAGGCCCACACCCTTGGCATGCTGTTGCTATCAGATTAACCCCTCTCAGTAAGAAGACGTCAGAGCAATACGGTTCAACCTGAAGTTGGTTCCTATGGTGGTGCCAAACCATGTTTTTCCAAATCTAGCATTTTTGAGAGAGAAGGATCTCTTCTGGGTCTCTTCCCTCCCTGGCCTTCTTTCTCTGTCACCAGGGTTTTGGAAGCTCCACAGCACGTCAATGAAACATCACGATGCATTGGACAGTCTCTGACTTCTAACTTCCATGGTCTTTTAACCCAGGGTAAAAAAAAAAAAAAAAAGCCACTTTTTTGTTTTTCTCACCTGACTTTTCGGAATGTCTCCTTCCCCTGCCTTTATCTTTTCCAGCCCTACCTGAATGAATCGGGTCACCTTCTGGCGATACTCTGAGTGCCCAGCATCTCCCTGCCCCACAAGCCTCACCTTTGCTTAGCAACTGCCAGGGACTCTCTCCCTCACAAACACTGCCCCTTGCTCCAGGCACCCCTCCAGCTCCTGTTTTACTATCTTCCCCACATCGCGTCCCCTCCATCACAAGCCCCCCTGCCACTCCAGGGGCCTGGGAGACATTCGTATTACCAACAAGGGGGCCAAGAAAGGATAAAATAAACCAATAGCTCTTTTATTTAAAAATACAGCATTGTTCTCACGCAAGACTTTGTGGACTTTGTGCAAAGCCAGAGAACAGGTTGTGCTCTTGTGTGTGTGTGTGTGTGAAGATAGACACACTTTTTCCTGATGGAAGTACACTGTCTTTTTTGGATATTAATGAAAATTGCAAAAAATTTGAGAGAACTTTATGTCATCTTGTGTGTTTGGAATCTCAGAGATGACAGCTAGTATTCAAGTCATCTCTGATAAAGGTACCATCTAAAATGGGGAGGCTGTACTAGAAACGAAGATCAATTTGGTGGGGTGGGAAGATCCTCCCCCAGGGTTTTAGGAGACCTACTTGGAACACCCACACTTGAACTTGCCGTGTGTCCTTAGGTGACTCTGTTCTTCTGAGTCTCTTCCTGCACTACCAAATTGAAGGAGTGTAGGTAGAGGAAAGCGCCTGCTGTTCAGGGGGTGTTTGGAAACGCATGGGGGTGTTTTCCTTAATTTAAAATTTTCTTTGAAGAGATAAAGTCTCAGTCTATTATCCAGCCTGGAGTGCAGTGATAATATCTTAACTCACTGCAGCTTCAAACTCCCAAGCTCAAGGGATTCTCCTGCCTCAGCCTCCCAAGTAGCTGGGACTCTAGGTGTGTGCCAACATGTCCAGCTGGTTTTAAATTTTGCATAGGGACAATGTCTCTCAATGTTGTCCAGGCTCATGGGGTGTTTTTGATGGTCACAATAAGAGGGAAATGCTATAAGCCCTTATGAGCAAGGCCCCGGATGCCGAGAGCTCTGTAGCGAGTGGGAAAGTCCCGCCCAGTGAAGAACTGTCCCGTCCACAGTGCCAACAGAGCCCCCACAAGTGACAGGAGGTGCTCTCTGGTGCTTTCCACTCTGAACTCAGTTCCGTGGGCTGCCCATGTCTCGTCCATGCCCCATCTCATTCTGCCCAGGAAGCCTTTCCTCCTCACCAGAGCACAACAGAGAGTGTCCGTGGTACTCTCCAGTCTGGGCACATGGTCTAGAACCTAACTGGGAGGGTGGCTGCAGAGCAGTTTGCAAACCACAAAGCGGAGTACATATGTGGAGGTTCGCTATTCCTTTGTGAGTAGACAGTCCTTCCCCGCAACACTGTCAGCTCCTTGATGGCCCGGACCTCGCCTTGAGTTTCGTCTCTACCTCACACAGCACTGAGCTCAGCGCACAGAAGCCAGTGGGAAAACAACTTCATGACCTTTAGGGCTGGCAGGGAACTTAGCAGTCGTCTAATGGAACGAGGTCCCCTGATTCCAGGTTCTGTGTTCTTTCCCCTCTACCCCATCACCTCCCTCTCTTGTTGACAGAAGAATTTAGCAAGTGTTTTCTGAGCACCAAATGGTCTCAGTGGCGGCCAGCGTGTCTCCTGGCTCTTTTCAGCGGGAGAGAACCCCACCTTTGGACTCTCAACACTGGCCTGTCTGCTCCTTGCCAACCCCCGAGCTGTCTCCTGACATGGCAGGATACGTGCCCGGCCCAGCCTGGCCCTCATGGGGAGGGGTTGCTGCTGAAGGTTGTCTGGGCAGCCTGTTAGGCCCTGGAGAAGGCTGTTAGAGGAGAAGGCTCAGGAGAAAGCTGCTAGTCCACTGCAGGAGCCAACGGGTTCTTTGGAGGAGGACTCCCTTTAATTTCTCTAGAGGATGCTGATTTCAGAGAACAGTGAGCATTGTTAGCAACAGCCTTCATTGATTGGGTGCCGGCTTGGAACTAAGCATGGAGTGGGTTCTTTACAGAGGTTAGGCCCTTGTAGCAGCTGGAGGAGACATTGATGCTAGGCAGCAGAAAGAACTTCCTTAGAGTAAAGGCTTGGCCACAGGAACATCATCTGTCTATGTCTGTAATGCATTCGTTTGAATATTTATTGAGCACCGTATTTGCCAGGTACCCTGATAGGACTGGAGGATACACAGATGACTAAGTTTAAGTCCTTGTCTTGAAGAAACACATAGTCATCTGTGTTATTATATGCTGATAATTATAATTCAGTTAGATGATTAGAATATTAATAATAAGGCATAATTATTGAGCGCTGTGTTTTATTTATTTATTTATTTCACACGGAGTTTCATTCTTGTTGCTCAGGCTGGAGTGCAATGGCGCGATCTTGGTTCATTGCAACCTCCGCCTCCCAGGTTCAAGTGATTCTCCTGCCTCAGCCTCCCAAGTAGCTGGGATTACAGGTGCCCACCACCATGCCCGGCTGATATTTTTATATTTTTAGTAGAGACAGCATTTCGCCACGTTGGCCAGGCTGGTCTTGAACTCCTGAATCACTTGAGGTGATTCACCTATGTTGGCCCCCCAAAGTGCTAGGATTACAGGCTTGAGCCACTTCGCCCGGACAACGCTGTGTTTTATATTTGTTAACTCACATACTTCACACTACAACTCTTTTGTTTTGTTTTGTTTTGCTTTGAGGCAGAGTCTCACTGTCACCAAGTCTGGAGTGCAGTGGCTGGATCTCGGCTCACTGCAACCTCTGCCTTTCAAGTTCAAGCGATTCTCCTGCCTCAGCCTCCCGAGTAGCTGGGATCATGGGTACACACCACCACACCCGGCTAATTTTTGTATTTTTAGTAGAGACAGGATTTTACCATGTTGGCCAGGCTGTTCTCCAACTCCTGATCTCAAGTGGTCCACCTGCCTCTGCCTCCCACAGTGCTGATATTACAGGTGTGAGTCACTGCGCCCGGCCTACACGACAATTCTTGGGAGGTAATTACTATCATTATTTCAACATCACAGGTAAGAAAATGGAGGCTCAGAGATGGGAAGTGACTGGCCAGGGTCACACAGCTAGTGAGTGTTGTGCGGGGGGGATAACAAAGGCAGGTGCTGTGCTAGGCGCATGGTAAGTGCTCAGTAAGCACTGTTGAGCGATCATATACAAAATATCATGGGGGTGGGGGGGGTGCTGGGAACACCTCGCAGAGGAGGGGACTATGGGGCATAGCCACGCCTGGGGACAGGGGTCGTCTCCTGGTCACTCTAGCTGGCCTTTACCTGAGAGTAGATCTTAAGTGTTCCTATCGGACACACACACACACAAGCACACACACTCATAAACACACGCATTCACGAACATGCCCACTCACACTGTATGAGGTGATGACTATCTGAGTTCGATTGTGCTGATTATCTCACAGTGTATACAGAGATCAGATCATCAAGTTATATGGCTTAAATGTATACATAAATAAAATAACTGGCCTTTTCCTGGCTGCAGAGATGGGCAACCTGAGTCCACAGTGGAGACAGTGGAAAAGGGGGTTCTGCCTCTCCGGCCTCTTCTCCAGCAGGGGAGGTGGGCACAGTTTCCCCAGGTCCACCCCAGGGTACCCGGATGCTTGTCTTTCACTGCTTCTTCCTCCCATAAGAAAAATTCAAACAGACCCAATCCCCCTCAGGACCTTGGGTATGAGCCATTTTGCCTCAATTTGCTGGGGTCTCCTTTCAGCTGCTCTCTGCCCCCTCCATTCCCCAGCATCCTCCCTCTTATCAAACCTGTTCCCTGTCTCCATGGTGACGCCACCTCACCCAGTTTCCTTGGGTGGTCTGGTTGCCTCACAGCGTGAAGCTCTGAGAACATTTTCCTCATGTGCAGCCAGAAACTTCCACTTCCCATGCCCAGGGCTGCCCCTCTCTTCTCTCCTCTGCATTCCCCTCCTGCAAGCCTCTCCCTGAGACATTTCCCATCCCTACCCCATCATGGCTGTGTCCAGTTGAGAGGCCCCTCTGAGAGTACTGAGGGCTCCCCAGAAGAAGGCTTCAGAATGGGATCACCGCCCATCATCTCAGTCCCCTTGCTGTACATGCATGTGTGCAGATACACACATGTGCCCTCACACATGACATACACATGCCCGGCACCCACAAGACAAGCACATCCAAGAGCCAGGTATCCCAACCCATGACCCCCACTTCTTGTAAATATCTACAAGTTCATGCTGCCGAGTGAATGTAGTAGCTACAACCAGACCCCAAGCACCCAAGGATCAGGGTGCCCTCTTATTTCCCCTGGGTCCAGGCATGGCCTGAAGGTTTGAGCTGTGCTCTCTGAGTTGCACAAGAAACCAGCTGCACAGCCGACCTCCCAGGACAGTCATATGTCAGTAGGAACCACCAACATGGCAGAGCAGCCTCTGTGTTTGGAGTTTCTGTGTGTCAGTTCCTTCCCTGTCCTTGTGCAGGCACAGCCTCCCCACAGCAGGGCCCAGTGCCTCTTGCCAGGGCCCTTAGCCATTCCCAGGGCCCGTGGCATTGGCTTGGTGGCTCTCGGCCTTGAAATCCCCACTTCACCTCCCTCTTCCAACTCTACACGGTCCTCTTCCTTCCCCTGGCACCAGCCTCACCCCTTTTCTTTTTGAGAGAGCCAGCCCTGAATGGGGCTCCCCCAACCCGTGAACAGTTGAAATTCACCCTCCTTGCACCACCCCACCCCCTTTACTGAGTACTGCAGCTGGGCTTTGTGTTGTTTTGGGGCAGGATGTGGGGGCAGGTTGGGGGGGTTCAGGCTCCCTCCACCACAGGGGAGAACAATGAGGCCGCTAGTCAGGGTGGTGGGGCAGAGGGAGTGGGTGGGGTGGGGGCCATGGAGCGACATCAGAGCTTCTGCAGCCCCGGCCCCTGGAGGGACAGCTGAGTGATGAGGCCTGAGTCACATGCCCTGAGTGCTCCTTGAACTCCCGCTGCGTTCCTGTCGAGACACATCCAGAAATGCGCAGGGTAAATATTTAGAGGTAATCATTTTTTTGCGGCACCTCGAGCCTCCTGCTTTGCTGAGAATGAGCCAGGGGTGGGACACCAGGGGGAGGAGTCAGATCCGGCCCAGGTTCTGCAGCATGGGCTTCTGTAGGTGCTGCCCGAGGTCCCCTGCCGCTGCCCAGTGTGCTCCCGCCCCTTCGCATTTCAGCCGCAGTCTGAGGCCAGTGGGACCTAAAAACATCCTGAGGACAAAACCCTGACTTAAAATCCATCAACAGGCTGGGCGCAGTGGCTCATGCCTGTAACCCCAGCACTCTGGGAGGCCAGGGCAGGCAGATCACTTGAGGTCAGGAGTCTGAGACCAGCCTGGCCAACGTGGTGAAACTTTGCCGCTACTAAAAATACAAATAAAAGCCAGGCATGGTGGCAGTCACCTGTAATCTCAGCTATTAGGGAGGCTGAGGCAGGAGAATCTCTTGGACCTGGGAGGCAGGTTGCAGTGCGCTGAGATGGCACCACTGCACTCTAGCCTGGGCGACAACAGTGAAACTCTGAAAAAAAAAATCCATAAACAAACTCTCTGGGTTCTGCCTCTCTCCCACCTTAAACTGTGGCCGTAGCACACCAGCCACAGCTTCTTCTGAGCCCTGTTTCTAGAGCAGCAAGCCCAGAGGTGGCCCTGCTGTTTCCACAGGGGAGCAGGGAGGGAACGGTAGACGAGAACGAGCGCCAGGTGCAGCGTGCCAGCTCCTTGGCTCTACCCTGCACGGAATGTCTTCCTTCCTTGGAGGACATGGAGTCCCGAGCCCGGGCTTTATCAAAGATAAAACATTTGAGACTAAACATTCTTTTTATAGATTGGAACAGGACTCCTAAGCACAAGCTCTCCCGGCCGTTCCCAGCCTGCCTTTCTGGGCACACACAGAAAACACACTCATTTCTTGGGGGGAAACGGAGACACTGAGGTTAGAGGGCGACAGTGCATGCCTAGGGAAAGGAGAAAGCCTCAAGAAGGCTTGGGGGCAGTGCCCAGCCTTGTGGTGGTCTCGTCTGGGCCCACCTCTGTACCCCCTCAGGGAGGGGGCGGGCAGAGACAAGAATCAGCTATTAGGAGTTTGATGTAGAATGGAACCCAAATCCGTCAGGCACATACACAGTCTCACACTGTTGCTCACCCAGGCACAAACTGTGAAGAAGATGTGAACCCAGGGCGAGACCCACAGGGGAAGGTACCAACCCCTCTCCACGACTTTCCTCCTTCTGCCTTTCCCTCAGTGTCCTGTGGGCAAGTGTCCCAGCCCCACCGGCCTGTGGGGAAGGCATAAACCCCTCTCCTACCAGCCTGTGGGGCTGGGACGCTTGCCCACAGGACACCGAGGGAAAGGCAGAAGGAGGAAAGCAAATATGTACTGTGTCTGTACTGTTTATTAGGCAGTCTGTGAACATTAGCCCACTTAATCTTTACAGGGACCCTCCTAGCTTGGTGCTGTCCTATTTTTATAGATGAGGTCAACTACGGTCAGAGCAGTCAAGGGCCCAAGGTCTGATAGGTAACTGCAGAGGAGAGATTTGACCTCAGGGCCTTTTGCCTTCAAAGCTCAGTGCTCCTTTCTCTTTGTTTTCTTGAGTGTAAAATGGAGATAATGATGGAAGCTAATTTGGGGTTTTTGTGAGAACGGAGGGAGGTTGTTTGGATAAAGGTTAGCTGGTGTCTGACACAGAGTAGGCCTCCAGTAAAGGCCAGGGTAATGATTGTGATTATTTTGTGTTCAGGGCCTCTAAGAGGACAGTGACACTGAAACCACCCACAGGGTCTGTCAGATGATACGGGAAGCTTAAGATGATGGAGGCTGTGAATCCACAGAGGGACTGAGATCCTTACCACTTGGGAGTCTAGGCACCTTCTGTGATGTGCCAAGGGGTCACATCTTCCAGGTGGACTAAGGCAGTGGTTCCCAACCTATTTGGCACCAGGGACCATTTTCGTGGAAGACAATCTTTCCACGGACGAGGGGTGGAGTGCGGGGCATGGTTTTGGGATGAAACCGTTCCACTTGATATCATCAAGCATTAGTTAGATTCTGATAGCAGCATGCAGCCTAGACCCCTCGAGTGCACAGTTCACAGTAGGGTTTGTGCTCTTCTGAGAATCTTATGCTGCCTCGGCTGATCTGATGAGAGGCGGAGCTCAGGCGGGAATGCTCACCTGCCCGGTCACCTCCCTCTGCATGTACTGCCTGGCTCCTAACAGACCAAAGCCTAGTTCTGGTCTGCTGCCCTGGGGTGGGGACCCCTGGACTAAGGGAAGCAAACAGGTAGAGCCTGGTAGACATGTCAAAGGGCGGTGAAATGCCACTAGCTCTGGGATTGAATCAGAGGATGGTCCTCCATGGGGAGCCCAGGGACAGTCGTACCAGTTCATGAACACTGAATGACCCTGCTCCATAGATTGGAATGTGAGTGATCTCTGGGCCTCAGTTTCCCTACTGGCAAAAAGAGTGGGTGAGCTATTATTTGTATTTGGCAATCCCTCCCTTCCTGCTCTGAAATTCTATTAATTTTACTCTAGTTCCTCCCTTTATAGGGAGGCCAGTATCCTTCATAATCCCAATCACAGCCAGTCCCAGGGGAGTGTCAAAGAAAGGGTAAAAGGCAGAGGGGAAAGTGGGAGACCATGTAGAGAGAATCCACAAATGGCCCGGAAGAGACCTGACTCTCAGCTCAGCTATTGCCCTTAGAGAGAATGCAGCTGCTGTTGGCAGACTGACTTTGGAGTTAGGATGGCCTGGTTTGGGGGTACTGTGGGAACGCTGGAGTTTCCTTGAGGGGGTTTGGCCCTGGACCATGCCAGGTGGCCCAAGTGGGGAGTTCACAGCTCCGTCCCGTTTTCTCTCCACCAGGGACCTCAGCATGAACAACCTCACAGAGCTTCAGCCTGGCCTCTTCCACCATCTGCGCTTCTTGGAGGAGCTGTGAGTAGATGCTTTGCAGGGTGGGAGGCAAGTGTGGGCTATGTCTAATGTCTCTGGAACCAGGGCTCCCCAGGAGGTGGAGTGGAGAGAAGAGAAAGGGACTTGGGAAGCTAAGACTGTTCTTGAGAGCAGGGTGTTCTTCAGCTGATACCTGCCCCAGGTGTGAATTGACATGCTGGGTCCCATGGCACAGGGAGTCCAAGACCTAGCTTTCAACCAGCTCGTCTTTGCAGCATTCCTTCCTAATATGAGCTGCACTTCTCCCTGGGTGTCATCTTTGACCTGCTGTCATCCCCTGTGTCCAGCTACCAGCCCCTCCCCAGGTCCTGGTGGTTCTTCTCTGGGATATCTCTCACCTCCACCCCGCTTCTCTATTCCCACTGCTACTGCCCCAGATGTCCCCTCATATCTGGGGGTTGAACCAGCCTCCCAACTCACAGCCGTCCTCTTTCCATTCTAAATTACTCTGCACACCTTCAAGATGCATCTCACAAGCTCAAAAGCCTTCTGTAGTTCCCTGTGGCCTGAAGGATCCACATCTGAGACCCTCCCTTAGAGTAAAGGCTCACTTCCTCCACAAAGTTACCCTGCCCACAGTGGTCACTCTCAGATTGGGATTTTTAAATCTGGCCTTATATGCTAGGTATGCTAGGGATGGTCATAAGTAAATCATCTCCTGGGTTAGAGTGACTGACCTGCCTGCTCTGGGAACCAGGTCATTCTGTCCCAATCTTTGCTTTCATCTTAGCTCTGTATTTCCAACACCTCCCAGCCCTGTTTATTCTTATTTTCACATCACGTAGACCCTTGGGGCTCTAGAAGTTTTGCTTAAACTTCTCAAACTGAATATTACAGCTCTTTTAGAATTTGTCTGGCTCTTTTAGAATTTAAATACAAAATAATAAACAAAGAAACTTCGCAAACTGTGAGTTCCTGGCCCGGAACTCACAATTTCATCTCTACTCTGGCCCCACTACTCCCCTAACAGATGTCCCCACCTAGACCCTAGACAGTGCTCCCCAAGGATGCAGTCAACCTGCCCCTGTTGGATTTCTGACCCCCAGAGCCATGGCTTGGTCTCCAGACCAAGTACTTTTTGAACCCCCACTGGTGGAAGGCAAACTCAAGGTGCTCTGGGAGAAAACAAGATAAAAGCCTTCCTGCCACCCACAGGGAGGATGCAGGTGAGGCTGAAGAGCAGTGTGGCCAGCAAGCCAGCAGGGGAATGTGGCAGCTGTTGGCTCAGGCACTCAGGGCATTCTGTGTAAGGGAGTGGTCAGCGTTGGCCTGGCCAGTGGGCAGGAAAGCCTTCCTGGAGGAGGAAGATTAAGCCAGTTTTCAAAGGAGGTGGACAGGGTAAGAGGCAGTGGAGGGGCCTTTTGAGGGGGAGTTGACACAGCCTAGGTGGGAATGCAAGGCAAGAGCACAGGCCCAGGAGCTCGGGCAGGTGACATCGGACACAGCCTGAGAACTTAGAGCTGATTTTCCGTCTCATCTCCCATTCCCTGAGAGGGCTGGACCCATTTTTTTTTTTTTTTTTTTTTTTTTGANCTTACTCTGTCACCAAGGCTGAAGTGCAGTGGCGCGATCTTAGTTCACTGAAACCTCCTTCTCCCAGGTTCAAGCAATTCCCTGCCTCAGCCTCCCGAGTAGCTGGGATTACAGGTGTCCGTCACCACGCCTGGCTAATTTTTGTATTTTTAGTAGAGATGGGGTTTCACCATCTTGGCCAGGCTGGTCTTGAGCTCCTTACCTCATGATCCACCCACCTAGGCCTCTCAAAGTGCTGGGATTACAGGCGTGAGCCACCATGCCAGGCTGGACCCATTTTAGAGACCCCACCTAAAGGACTCTTCCATGGCAAATACCCACCTGCAGAACCCAAGCTAGGAGACCTCAGATGTCACGATGCCTTTCCACACAGTTTTTTTTAAAACAATAAATGTCAAATAAAGAGACTTTTATTAGAGATAGATGTTTTAAAAATAGCTGCTGAGGTATGTCAGCATAATCTCCACATCTACAAGTCTCTCGGTAGCAACTGATGCACATAATAATGTCCCTGGGGACTTTGGAGATCAGGCAGTGCAGTGTCTTCTGAGTCATCCACCATTAAACTGCTCAGTCAGCTTTCAGCAGTGAGTGTATTTCGTTGCATTTGCTCCTTTCAGAATTGGTGATCACTCCCTGACAAACATGGAAACCCTTAATTAGACCAGAATGTTAGATGAATTCCAACACCCCATTTCCTAGCCCTCCTGGATTAGTGAGGGTTAGCTGTGTAGTTTAGGGCCTGGAGAGACACAGACACGCCCCCGGTACTCATCCCTCCATGGATGACACCATATAATGCAGTCAGCGGGTGAGAGCAGGCAGTGGGGAATCAGCATAGCACAGGAGAGGATGTGGGGAAACTGTGGCCGTGAGCCCTGAAATTAGTCAGGTCTGGGTGAGAACACCATGCCCTACCATTGACTGGTTCTGTGACCCCTAAGGAAAGTGGTTGACTTCTCCCAGCCTCAGTTTCCTCATCTGAAATTTGGGGATGATAGGCACTTTACAGGATTATCGTGAGAACGGAGGCAATGTATGTGAATTATTAAACACATGAATAAATGGTAGTCCTTACCACCACCGTCCCTTCCCCTACCCCAAGACACTGACTTACGGAGGTCACCACCTCCTTGTGTTACCAGCCAACATCGCTGACCCTTGTCTCTGATTTCCAGGCGTCTCTCTGGGAACCATCTCTCACACATCCCGGGAGAAGCATTCTCTGGTCTCTACAGCCTGAAAATCCTGTAAGTATAGGCACACCTCATTTTACGTAGAGCTGCGGCACTGAGAATTGTGAACAAATCAAAGTTTTAGAACCCGAGTCTTGGTTTACCACTGACTTGCTTATTATTTCCTTATCTTCATTTTCAGTTTCAATTGTTATTTTCATTTCTTTGCTTCACCTTGTCTGTAACAAACTTTGTGATTTGTAAGGAAACATTTAATTGTACCTGCTACGTGTGGCCACACTAAAAGAAAGTGAAACATTTAAAAAATACAAAGTATATGATGACCATGGATATAGGTTTTTGTGGGACTGAGTTCAGTTAGAGACCCACAGGTCTCTCCCCGTGACCTCTAGCCCAAGAGAGGGATAAGACTGCTTCTGGAGAGGAGAAATACAGGTGGCTTTTCTTTGCCTCTCCCTCCCCTTGCCACCCAACCTTAGTCTCTGTGGCTGCAGCACTGAGTTTCCATTCCGGCTGTAAACAACTCACTCCTTCAGTCTTCAGGTTGCTTCCTCCCTGCTCCTCTTTTGCCTCTTCCCTCTGAAGCAAAAGGAAAGCGAGAGTTGGAGAGGACCTTTTGTTATTTCACCTAGCTTCCACTGATGGCCCATTTCAGAGACAGGAAGGCTGGGGCACGGTCTCTTCCCATCCTAACCCATGACTCACCTTGTTCCAACTAAGACGGTCCTCCCCAAGCCTCCTCACGTTCTTATGATGAGTGGGGGTTAGAGGAATTGGGAGGAAGTGGCTGCCCAGGGACTGAGGTAGGTAGGAGAGGTTCCCAGGGAGGGTATGTTGCCACAGGGTCTCGTTTGGGAAGAAAATGAGGATACTGGGGACTGATGCTGGAGCAATAGAATGAGCATTTGGGACTTCCTTAAAGTGGTGAGTCATTCCCAGCTCTGCTACGCCCTTACCCCTGACTTGACTTGCAGGTCTCCTTCGTACAGTTGAGCAGGTTGTTCATTTCACCAGAGAATCTGGTTAAGAGAGTGAGAAGGGGGTGAAGCCCAGTTGTGTGCTCTGGCTTGGGGCTGCATCCACCCAGAAAGGGATATCTTTTAAAAATGTACTCAGAGGTGCTGATGAGCTAGTGGTGGTCCTGCCCCTCTTGGCCCATGAGCTCCAGGCTTCCAGCTGGTCAAGGTCAATAGTCCTCATCTAAGCACTGACTCCTTTCCCCGTGTTGTTGGTCTCTGGTCCCTCTGCCTGTGCATCTCTGACTCCCGGGGCTCTCTGGTCTCTATTTTTCCCTTACTCTCTTCTCTGTCCTTGGGTCTCTCCTGTCTGTCACCAGCCTCAGTCTCCTTGTCTCCCCCTTCTCCTTCTCTGTCTCAGACCTTGCTGTCCCACTCTCTGTCCCTCTATCCCCTGCCTCTTAGTTCTGCTTCTTCCTGTCTCCTCTCTGTGTCTCTCTCCCCATAAACATCTCTGCCCTGGGGAGCAGGGAGGCATTCTGAAACAGACACGCAGTGCAGGCAGCCTGCTTGGTGGCGTGTCTGTGCCCAGTGGCAGGCTCAGACCTGCAGCCTGGATTAGAGAGCAGGGCTCTGTTTACTGGGCCTTCAGAAGATGTGAGACTCACGTCCCGTTCCTAAGACTCCGGCTTAGAGATGAGCCTCCTCTTTCTTCTTTGCCTGCATTAGGCAATAAATCAAAGCTTCGGAGAAACCACAGGCCTCCCGCCCCCCTTTCTACAAATGGCACCCTTGGCTCAGTGAATAGGGCAGGAGGGGGAGGTTGTGGGCAGGAGCTGAGTGGGAGCTGAGGCCAGCCAAGCTATCTGCTCCCCACTTTGCCATTGAGACTAATTTTGCTGCATCCTCAAAGATCACCCGGTCCCCCAAAGCCTTTGTGTCAGTCTTTTGCCTGCAGAACCTCTCTACCTTAGGGATAGTTTGGGTGGTCTTGGGGACTTATCCTCTTACACGCTTCAAAGCAGAAGATTCCACCTGCATCCTGGGCATGAATTACTTTCTGATGTCTGATGTCAATTTCCCTTGTAGTTCCTTCCATTGCCGGCTTTTCAGAGCTACGAGAAAAATAGAGCAGCAGCACCATAATAATAACTTATTTTTGTACTGGGAGACAGTCACATTACAGCTTCTCAGTCCTCTCTGGGTCTGGGACCCTTATCTTAGTGGCCTCGTCTTATTTCAGAGGCTGGGCTCTCCCTGTGGGACACTCTGCCTTGGTCGTTCCCTCCCATGGCAAAGGATTAAATAAAGAGGATTCCCTCTCTGATCCTTTCTTAAATGACTGTGACAGAAGCCCTCTCTCATATCTTTCCTCCACTCCCAACACCCCTACCCATCCCCACCTGACCTGGAGATATTACTCTTTTTTTTAAAAACAGTGTCTTGCTCTGTTGCCCATGCTGGAGTACGATGGCATGATCCCAGCTCACTGCCATCTCCACCTCCTGGGTTCAAACGATTCTCCTGCCTCACCCTCCTGAGTAGCTGGGATTACAGGCATGTGCCATCATGCTAGGCTAATTTTTTTTGTATCTTTAGTAGAGATGGGGTTTCGCCGTGTTGGCCAGGATGGTCTCGAACTCCTGACCTGGTGATCTGCCCGCCTTGGCTTCCCAAAGTGCTGGGATTACAGGTGTGAGCCACGTGCCCGGCCGATATTACTCTTAAGATCTTCTTCTTCCTCTGGGAGTTCTCCAAGTCTTCAACCCACAGGCTCTGGCCAGGCTCAGATCAAGAGAGTCAGCCCCTGCAGGGAACTTTCAGTCTCACATTGCTATCTCAGTCCTGTAGAGCTGGCAAGGCCCAGACGCGAGTCTTAACCACCACTAGTCTCACCGTCCCGGCTCAGCACTGGAGCTGTCCTAAGGGATGCCACGCTTCCCTTTGCCCTAGGCATGTGGGAAAATGCCTGAGCCTCTGAGGGCTCCTCCCCTGCCTGGTTTTACACAGGGACAGCTTTGGCCAGCGCTCCTGCATCTTGACCTGTGGCCTGAGGGTGTGGTGATGTGTGTGTGCATGTGTGTTAGGCCTCTCCAGTCTGTATCTCAAAAGGTTCCTGTCCCGACTCCATCCCAGGTTTCTTTCCCCAGAGCTGACCTCCCAGAGAGCTGGGTGAGGCGTGAGCCTTAGTTACCTTCCCACCTCTGCAGACCAGCTCCTCCCTCCCTATGCCAGGTTAGCCTGACCCCATCTAGAAAGGCTTCTGCTGGGCTTCAGCTGCTTCTCACCAGGCCCAGATCTGGGAAGCTGGGGCTGACAGTCTGAGGACCTGCCTCCTGTCCTGCCCACAAGAGACTGGGCAGGAGATTTTCCCAGGTGCCTTGCTTCTGGATTGAGCCCCAAATCCCCGTAAGTCTGTGACTGCAGATTCTCAGCCCATGCCATCTTGATAAAGACTAAGGCTCTCAGAAGGCACCTGCTGCTTCCTGAGCTGGGGCCCATCCCATATGAAACCCTGGCTGTAGGCCATGGAGGAGTGATTAGGAGTTAGCATCTCCAAGACCCATCCCTGAGAAAATCTCCCCGTGCCGACCTCTAGCGTAGCCCTTTTCACCCTCTGTGGAGCTGTCTTTGGTTGACATTGACGATGTTTACTCTCCACCTAGCAAGGTGGTGACCATGCCTGGCTGAGTCTGGGCTCCATTAATGTCAATGAACTGAATTGAACTGACCCACAAAGGGACATGCTACTCATTTGGGAGTGCTAGGCTCTGTCCGAGCCTCACCAGCCTGAGGGAGAAGGCTGTCCCCTCTGGGTTACCCCTATACATGAGTCAAGGCCTGCTGCCCTCATCCCTTCAAGGGACTGGATGACAGGAAGTGTGTTATATAGTCAGAAACCTTGAGGTCAGACTCAGAGCCTCACCAGACCCCACAACAGGTGTCAAGGAGGACCTCAGATTTCCTCTCTCTGAGCCTCTGTTTTCTCACCTTTTAAAATGGTGGAGTCAAAATAAAATTTCCAGCATTGTTAGCTGTGGAAACTTACAGATCCTTGTGTAGTTCGTACATGTGATGATTGGGTGTTTACATGTATGTGTGAGATGTGTCACCCTTGGATCTTGTTATGACATCAGCACATTACCCGTCTACATGAAAAATTTTTTTAAAAAGGAAACTTAAAACACAATCAAAAGCATTTTGTGCACCAGGCCCAGTGGCTCATACCTGTAATCCCAGCACTTTGGGAGGCCAAGGTGGGCAGATAGCTGAGGTCAGGAGTTCAAGACCAGTCTGACCAACATGGTAAAACCCTGTCTCTACTAAAAATACAAAATTAGCCGGGCATGGTGGCACACACCTATAATCCCAGCTACTTGGGTGGCTGAGGCAGGAGAATCACTTGAATCCGGGAGGTGGAAGTTGCAGTGAGCCGAGATTACACATTGCACTCCAGCCTGGGCAACAAGAGCAAACACCATCTCAAGGGAAAAAAAGCACTTTGTGCAGAAGTCCAGATACATAAAGCAGATGAAGGCAGTCTCTGGTTAAAGTGAGTGAAGAGGGTGGTCGACTCCAAGCTGTATCTTACCTACCTATCCCATAAGCCCCAAGCACTTCTACAGAACTAAAGAAGCCTTTGGAAAGCACTGATGGATAGCCTCTCTTGTACCTTTTGGATGTGACACTCATGGTTCCTGTCCCCAAATGCCTCTCTGGCCACGGAGATGCTTCACATGTGTGAGGAGGGGAGGAGCGCTCGGGACTAGACTTCTACCGGACCAACAGCTGCACATTAGTCACCTGAGAGCCTGCAAAACCACTGATGCCTAATATCCCTTCCCCAGAGACTTTGCCCCAGAGATTTAACTGGACTTCAGAGTGACCTGGGCATTGGGACCTTAAAAATCATCTCAGAGGTCAGGTGCAGTGGCTCATGCCTGTAATCCCTGTGCTTTGGAAGTCTGAGGCAGGAGGATCGCTTGAGCCCAGGAGTTTGAGACCAGCCTGGGCAAAGTCAAGACCCCATCTCTAAAAAGAAAATGTTAAAACTTTGTCTATTGATTCTGATGTACAACCAGGGCTGAGAACCACTGGATTAGATAGACAGCCTCCCCATGCAGAACTGGGCTAGGAAGAGAAGTAGGAAAATGTAGTCACAAAAGCATTGGCCTGAGAGACGGGACTTGAGTCCTAGTCCTGATTCTGCCGTTAATTTGCTTTGTAACTTAGGGCAAGTTACCCTCCCTCTCTGAGCCTTCACCTCCTCATCTTGGAAAACAAAGGGGCTGTTTCCTTCTAAAGGCGCTTCCAACCTTTATAACTAATAACCCAGTTGTAGTTCAATAAAAGAATGATGGCTGGGAAATGATACCCAGAACATCAAGGGAAATGGGTCAGGGCCAAAGCGACTGCCATGCCGACCTCAAGTTTGGTGGATGTTGATTCCATAAATAAGAGGACTTTCTGATAATCAGACTGTCTGGCATGGGATGAATCGTCTGGGGAGACAATGAGTTCCCTGACACTAGAAGGAAAATTAAATGCCCTGGGCAGATGTTGCACTGCGTGTATTGGGAGGAGGTACAATTCAGTAACCTTGAAGATCTTTCTAGATCTGTGTCTTGGATTTGACAAAGGAAAGGATGAAGGAATCTTAGGAGGTGGCGTGGGTGGAGATGCATTGAGGTGCCCCATGGAGCTGGGGCCTCACCTGTGCAGTGGTGACCAGATGGAGCCTCCCTGGCCCCTGTTGGGGGGGGCTGTGAAGAGTTGTGAGCACCTGTGACCCCCTGTTTTCTCAGCCAGCATTTCTCTTGTGTCCTTCCTCCAAGCACCCTCAGACTTCTGCATGAGAATCAAGGCCGACCCCTGAGATGGGAAGCGAAGGCCCACTCTTTAGATGAAAGAAGTCAGGATGGCTAGGAGGGTAGAAACACTAAGCAAGGCAGAGGCCAGGAAATGTCCTGGATGGAATGTTACCACTGAGTGAGGCTTTATGCACCTTCTGGGAGCCTCTTGCTTTGAAAGATGAAGGAATCAAGGTCCAGAGAGGGGAAAGGGAGTGACTTACTCAAGTCATCCAGTAAGTGGTAACACTGAGACCAACTACTAATAATGATCATGATAATATCAGCGGATGTGCTTTTGAACTTGTCCTCTGTGTGAGACACTGCCATTGAGTGCTTTACAGGGGTGATTTTATTTGATCCACACAATCGGTGCATGAGGTCAGTATCATCCCCAATTTACAGAGGAGAAAACTAAGGCCCATGGTGTTTAAGTAGCATGCACACCGTCACACAGCTGGAAAGCAATAGAGCTAGGATGCGGATCAGGGCTGTCTGACTGCAGAGCTGGCACCCATGACCACTATACTTTAAGGAAGCCCAAGAGACACAGGCTTAAATTCCAACCCTGAAGCAAAACTCTGAAACTGGAAAGGTCTTTCTGGCACTGGGTGGAGCCTGGATTGAAGGAGCCAGTGGAGGCCAACAGACCTGCAGGATCACAGAGTGTATATGGAAAGGAGCTGAGCCCCCAGCTGCTCACAGCCCTGGGCTCTGCCCCTTCCTGCAGCCAGGCCCTTCCTCTGTACTGCCCTTGCCCCTTCCCCACCGTTGGGGTGGCAAGGAGGAACCCAATCCCAGGGCTCCCCAAAGTCTGTCTTTGTTCTTTGTTCTCCCTTCTGCAGCCTTGCCTCTGTGAAGGGCTCCTCCTATCCCCACCCCTTCCCACAGTGAGCCCAGCATTCTTTTGTTCTTGTGATGCTGAGGTTGGGTTCATATTTGAGATTTTCACATATCCAGAGGAGTTTTTTTTTTTTTTTTTGAGACGGAGTTTCGCTCGTGTTACCCAGGCTGGAGTGCAATGGCGCGATCTCGGCTCACCGCAACCTCCGCCTCCTGGGTTCAAGCAATTCTCCTGCCTCAGCCTCCTGAGTAGCTGGGACTACAGGCACGCGCCACCATGCCCAGCTAATTTTTTTGTATTTTTAGTAGAGACGGGGTTTCACCATGTTGACCAGGATGGTCTCGATCTCTTGACCTCGTGATCCACCCGCCTCGGCCTCCCAAAGTGCTGGGATTACAGGCTTGAGCCACCGCGCCCGGCCCAGAGGAGTTTAAGAGAGATGGCATGTGACTCTGACCAGGACGTCCCACAGGAGGCATGGGTAACAACGCAGGCTCATCGTCTTACTGCTCAGCATTTTCTGGCCATCGCTGTATCCCACCAGCATGACAGACACTATGGTGTAATGGTTAGGTGTCTAGACTCTGGACCCAAACCCTCTGGGTTCAAAGCCCGGCTCTGTCACGTACCAGTTGTAGGTACCCTCAGCATGAGGATGATAATAATTCCTATCTGTTGGAGTGGTAACAAGGATAACTTTGAGTTCATACAAGTTCTAAGACCAGGACCTGGCACATTAGCCACTGCTATTATTAAACTAAAGGACTGGAAAATGAGCTACTCTTCTGAAGCATGGAATTACCTGAATGGTCATGGGCCAAGGCTTCCCCCTCTGAAAGACAAATGGATACACCATAAAGGGAGGACTGAATCTCCTAGGGTAGGGCTCACTCACTGTGCCCAGGGCAGTCAGTGGCTTCCTTCCTTCCTGCTTCCCCAGCTCTTCCATGAATTCCCTGCGAGCTCTCCTTCTCCTCATTTCTGGATCTAAAGGCCTGGAGGTAAAGAAAGTGCAGATGGCAGCTGTTACTCAAGGGCTTCCTCCCATGTTTTTGCCCAGTTCCTCCTCTTGCTCAGGGCTCTGTGCCTCAGGGACTCCCTGCACTTTCGAGTGCTGTCCTCAAAACTTTCTAAGACCCCTCTGATGCCTGGGGTTGGCTAGAGTCAGCAGTGCCACCTGGAGAGGCGCCCCAGACCCCATTTCTCCCCTTGTGCATGCTCTCTGACTCTCTACCCTACACATGGGGCTCCCAGGTGCCCCAAGGAGCTCCAGGACTCCTGCCGATGGAGTCGTTGTGGGGTCTGTGGCTTGGACCCTGGTTCCTGGAGGACAGCAGTGAGCAGATTGCTTTCCCTGGCTGGCACGGCACTTCTTTGAGGGATTAGGTGAGACTGGGCCATCAGAATAGTGTGGATACACTCATCTTGGGTGCTTCGAATTGTTCCTATAGACAAATGCTCCCAAAAATATACATTTGCCTGGGGCCCTGACACCCTAAGAGCAGCCTTACCCTCATCCACATCCTCCCCTTCCACAAAGAAACCTTTAGCCTTTCAGATGAATAGACAGGGAAACTGACAACCTACATTTTCCCACATCCTTCCTGACCAAACCTCAACAGAATCCCAAGTATTCTACTTCAGGATGTCTTCTCTCCTTCTTCTCCATGGTCTTCTTCACCCCCACCTCATCCTAGGCTCTCTTCTGAGATGCCCTCCCTCCCTACACACTGAGCCTCCCTGCTCCATGTACAACACCCTGGGGACCTCAGCAGCCTCTCGTTCTGCACTAACAAGGCAGGGGAGCTGAACCAGACTCTCTCCGGGGCTCTGAGGCTGGGGTGGGAAGGAGGGGCCTAGCTTGGGGCTGGGGGTTCAAGGGAGGAGTCGGCACCCCCCACCCAGCTCCACATGCCAGGTGGGTCCTTAAAGCCCTTTCTCTTCCCCCATAGGATGCTGCAGAACAACCAGCTGGGAGGAATACCCGCAGAGGCGCTGTGGGAGCTGCCGAGCCTGCAGTCGCTGTGAGTCATTAGAGGGCCAGTCTGGGAGTCATTAGCTTCCTGGGGCCTGAGTCACAGCCCAGGGCCCCCTGCCTCAGGTTTCCCTTCCCTCTGCAGGCCCCCTTCTCCCAGTCCATGTTCAGACAGCATGCCGCTCCTGGCTTTGGTTTCTCCGGGGTTTTCTATTGTCGTCAGCGTGTGGATGTGTACAATCCTGCGTGTATTTCAGGAGAGGAGGGCTCCCAGGCCCCACTGGGGGACTGTGAGAATGGGACCTCCCTAGGTGAGGCCACCAGGGCAGCAGTCCTGGGGCGACTGGCGTACTGCCATTGGAGCCTGGGGTAGGGGGTGGAGACTGCCGCCCAAAAGAAGCGTCAGGAAGGGGCTGTCTTCTCTACCTAGCCTGCTCTTGCCCCTGGGCTCTGTGGTGGGTGGGAAGGAGGCTAGGCTCAGATACTCATTTTCTCTACTTGGGGGTGGGACTGCCCTCAGGGACTCACAGGCCACCCATAATAGATTCCTCCCTCCAAGGAGCCCTGCAGTTCCCTTCTTGTCCAGCAGGGGCATCGTGGAAGCCAGATCCACCTGAGGGTGGAAGGAGGAGCAGGTGCTCCAGGGTGATGTAACCCAGCCCAGTGGGAGCCGCTGGGCCAGGTGCTGGGCTTCATCCACATAGTGCACTGCCCAAGGCCTGGAACACAGTAGGTGCCTCATCCATGCTTGATGAACCCAACTTAATTATCAGGTACAACTTCATCCAATGGGAGAGTGAACAGATCTTTTGAGAGAAGTCAAAGTTGGGGGGCAGGATTGGGGTACGGCAGTTAGCTAGTGGGGGAAACTGAGTCATAGCGGGCATGCAGTGTGTCCAGACAAAGGCCTCTAATATTCTCAGCCTTCGGCGCTGTTCAGTCTATGGATGTGGAAGTCAGACAACTTCTGACTTCTCCGTGGGTAGAAGGAGGAAGGAGGTGGGAAAAGGTGACTTTCCTTTCCATGACTGATATTTAGGCCTCATTCCACCGTATGCAGAGGGCAAGCTGTGGGGGTCCTGGCTAGCAGCTGTGCCACACCTGCTGTGGTGAGGGCTTTCCTCCCCTACTCCTTCCCTGGGCGCCGTCTACCCTCCTGCCTCTGTGTCTGGTCCCTGGCACCCCTCAGCTGCTTGATCAGCCCCAGTGGCAGAACCCGCCTCCCCACACTGTCTCAACTTCTGCCCCCATCCCAATAAGTGCTGGGCGTCTGGCCCCAGCCCTCTCTTCTCCCTTCATCCAGCCTCACCCTTGGACAGGGCCAGGCAACCCAGTATGCCCCAAGGTCAGAAGACCAAAGGCCAGGCAAGTTCTGCACTTGCTTCCCACCTAGAGGGGCAGATAAGCATTTGTCTAGGGCACCAGCGCAGCAGGGACAGCCAAAAATAAGGGAGGAGGAGTGAAGAGAATTTGACATTTCATCCACAGCCTCAAAGAGGACTGCGTAGGGGAAGAAATTAGACTTTCACTGGACTTCTTCACACTTTTGAGGTTGTTAATTAAGTTTACTATTTTTAGTAAAATTGTGAATCACATATTTTGAGTTCTTGGGGTCCCTAAAGGTCTTGCTTTCACACTAGGCATGGAGCTTTTGGGCAATACAGACAATTTTCCCTACACTTTCTGGGAAGTGGGCAGCCCTTGTGGCTGGGAGAACCAGACCATTAGCTTCCACTTTCAGCCCTGTCATTCTCCTTTGCCTGGGCATAACAGGGCAGGGGACAGAGGCCAAGTCCCTCACTCCCCCAGTTATAAGGCAGATACGTAGATTTTACTTCTTGCAATCCTGCAAGAAGAGCATTGGCCTGAGTGACAGAAAATGTGGCTTCAAGCCCTGGCTCTGATCCTGACTATCGTGTCATTTACCCTCTCTGAACCTCAGTTTCTCAAGGGGAGGATAATTATCTTCCCTGCCTCACAGGGTGTTGGGAAGATCAAACATATAGCCAATGTGAGGGGGATTTGCAAAAAAAAAAAAAAAATGACTCCACACAGGTATAATGTATGGTGATGCTATTGTGAGATTGTTTACCTCACCAGTCATTGATACCCCCACTCCTTTTTTGTTTAGACAGAGTCTGGTTCTGTCACCCAAGCTGGAGTGCAGTGGCCTGATCTCAACTCACTGCGACCTCCACCTCCTAGGCCCAAGCCGCCCTCCCACCTTAGCATCCCGAATAGCTGGGACTATAGGCATGTACCACCATGCCCAACTAATTTTTGTATTTTTTTGTAGAGATGGGGTTTTGCCATGTTGTCCAGGCTGGTCTCAAACACCTGAGTCCAAGAAATCCACCTGCCTCAGCCTCCCACGGTGCTGGGATTACAGGCATGAGCCACTGTGCCCAGCCTGATCCTTTTTGTTTTGTTTTGTTTTGGGGCAGAGTCTTGCTCTGTTGCCAGGCTGGAGTGCAGTGGTGCTATCTCAGCTCACCGCAACCTCCGCCTCCCGGGTTCAAATGATTCTCCTGCCTCAGCTTCCTGAGTAGCTGGGACTACGCACCACTATGCCCAGCTAATTTTTGCATTTTTAGTACAGACGGGGTTTCACCATGTTGGCCAGGATGGTCTCGATCTTGTGACTTTGTGATCCACCGCCTCGGCCTCCCAAAGTGCTAGGATTACAGGCGTGAACCACCATGCCGGGCCTATCCATTTTTTTTTTAACAAATTATTTTGAGGTGGCAGAATCAACGTTGAGTCGTAACAGATTAGTAAGAATCAGGTGAAGAGGCAGGGAAGGACGTTCCAGACAGAGGGAACAGCACACGCTGCAAAGGCACAAAGTTAAGAAGGAACCAAGTAAATTCTAGAGAAAGTGAGTTTGGCTGGCTGAACCGTGTGTGTGTGTGTGTGTGTGTGTGTTGGGTGGGGGGGCCGGTGAGAAGGGCAGTAGTGGGGAAAGAGGATCTGGAGTTAGAAGTGGTCATACCTGTATGGTAGGTAGGCCTTGCTAAGAATTTGGACTTTATTCTTAAGACAGTGGGGAGCCACGGGACAACTTTTAGCAGGAGAGCAAGGTGGTAGGGTTTGTGTCTTTGAAAAATTACTTTGGCAGCAGTTACCGGGGGCAGACTGAAGTTGGGGACGCCAATGAAGAGACTCCTAAACCAAGGCAGCATGGCAGTGGCCAAAGGAAAGACAGGGGCAGTGGTGAGAGGAGAAGTGGACGGACTAGAAATAGCTAGAAGCCACATCAGTGAGACTCCAGCGTCGGATTGCTGGGGTTCACCTCTCAGCTCCTTCACTTACTCACTTACTGCCTCTAAGACCCTGGGCAGGCGACTTCAGACTACCTCCACATTTCCATTTCTTCATCATCAGTAAAATGGAAGCGATAATAGTATCTATGTATCTCAACAGGATAGAATGAAATGATTTAACATACGTAAAAGAATGAGAACAGCACCTTTTGTTGCTACTTCTACAGTTGCCACTAGTAGTAGTAACACTGACTGGATGTGGGCGTTGAAGGAGAGAATTTAAGCTGACACCCAGTTCTTGGGCTTTAACATCAGGGTGTGCCGTCAGCAAGAGTCTGGCATGTGGCAAGAGCTTATTAAGAACACGTAGGCCGGGCGCAGTGGCTCATGTCTGTAATCCCAGCCCTTTGGGAGGCTGAGGCAGGTGGACCACCTGAGGTCAGGAGTTCAACACCAGCCTGGCAAATGTGACAAAACGCCGTCTCCACTAAAAATACAAAAAATTAGTTGGGTATGGTAGCAGGTGAGGCACAAGAATCGCTTGAAGCCAGAAGGCAGAGGTTGCAGTGAACAGAGATTGTGCCACTGTACCCCAGCCTAAGCGACCGAGCAAGAGTCTGTCTCAGAAAAAAAAGATATGAAAGAACATGTTGACTGCGTAGTAAAGGCAGAGTGAACTGAAGAAGGCGAGTGCTCTGGGGAGGGTGCAGGGAAAGGGGGTGTGCTGAGGCCACTTTGGGACACGTTGAGTTTGTGGTGCCTGCAGGCAGGATGACCAAGTATCCTGGAGAACCTGGAAGCTTGGTCAATTGACCTGCAGGACATCAGTGTGTGTGTGTGTGTGTGTGTGTGTGTGTGTGTGTGTGTATTGGTGGGAAGAGGGGAGGTCTGTAATCCAGCTGGAAGATTCCATGTGTAGGTGTTATGTTCTGAGCATTTGGAAATTGGGAGATTCAGGGAGGCACCACCCCAGGTCCCGTGGTAAGGTGCTGCTCTGCCTTATCCAGGTCCCTCCATCTTAGATAGCGACAGTAAAAGCAGGCCCAGGTGGCTAGGCTGAAAAGAGACCATGGGAAAAAATGACAATATTTTGGACGTCTCTGTGCCAGCAGGGACCCATCATTAAATATCTCTTACCTCCCTCTAAGGGACTATTGTACCCCCAGTCTAAAGCCCAAGGCCAGGCTAAAGCTCCCCTAAAGCTACATGAGATGTTCTATGAATATTGTCTGACTTCTTCCTCACAAAACCCCCTTCCTAATAATTGCCATCTCATTATCAGATGAAGAAATAGAGGCAGACAAGTTCAGGGCCTCTTTCAAAGTCAGAGCTGGTGAGTGGGGATGGCAGGCTTACACCCAGTTGTTGGGCTCCAAAGGCCACAAGGGAAGCCGCCTTTTGATGGCTGCCACTGGGCCACCCTCCCTGCTTCCCAAGGAACACCAGCAAATGGAAATGTCCTCCCTGTTGGAAATCAATGGATCAGGGATGGATGTGGAGGATACATCCCCTGCCCCTGCCCCTCCTGGGGTGATGTGTTCCCAGAGGAGACCAAGCCCACCTGGGGACCTGAGCAAACTCCTGTGGACAATCCTGGAGCCTCAGGGAAGGCTCAGTCCTGTGGTCCACTTTCCACCAGCTAGAACCAGATGGGGGCACAGTAAGAGGTAGGTTTGGGTGAGTGAGGAGTGGGGCTAGGGCTAGGGAAGGGGGGCCAGCCAGGCATTCTAGGCCCAGGTATCCAGCTGAATATGATGCACAAACTGTTTGGCTTGGCACCTGGGCTGGCAGCACCCAGCTCCACAACAGCCTCCTCCCTGAATACACTTGCTTCTTCCCTGACCAGTGTGGGAGGGGGAGAATGGTCATGCCAGACATGTCACACCAGGCTTGAGCCAAGGCCAAGAGAAACCACGGGAAGCCAGCAGAGCCTGGGGGAAAACAGAAGCTGGGTGGGGGTGAGGCAGGGCAAGGGGGAGAGAACATGGCAAAGAAGAAGAAGTGGGGCTGTGCTGGGCTGAGGCCTGGGGAGCTCCAGCTGGTCCCAGGAGAAGAGTCGGAAAAGCACAGTGGCAAGAATGAAGGGGAGAAAACAGCCAAACAGCCCAAGCCTGGATACTCTAAGGGGGAAACGCATAATTGCGAAGGACAGCCACATGAAACTGGCAGACATTGTCTAGAGCCGGGGAAATGAATCAAGAGCAGTGACAGATTCCAAACTGAACCCCACGGCTGAACTACCCCAACCCTCTCAGCCCACGCCAGCCAATCCAAAACACATCGGTTGCCAGCTGAGAGGAAAGAGATGGAGAAGCCAGGGTGGATAGATGTGTGTGCTGGTGTGCTCGTGAGCCGGGGAAGGCAGCTGGGCCCGGGTGACGCGCGAAGGAAGAGGGCTCCCTCTTAGCACATTTCAATATGCTAAGCACATTCATATATCTCATTTAATCCCCGAAGCCCTATAAAATAGTGTCTGTTATTCCCATTTTATAGATGAGGCAATTAAAACCCAGAGGAGTTAAGCAACTTGCCTGAGGTCACACAGCTAGGATGTAGCAGAGCTGGGACTTTAGCTCCAACTCTAAAGGAGCAGGTTCTTAACCTCTATCCTTTAGTACATTTCCTAAAGTTATAATCTTTAGGATCCAGAGACTTGGGTTCAAGTCCTAGCTGTATCACTAACCAGCTGTGAGGCCATGGCAAGTCACCTCCTCTCTCTGAGCCCAAGGTTCTCTATCTCTAAAATGTGAGGGTCAAATGGGATGATTGGCAGGCAGGCGTCCCCAGTGAATGTCATGCCATAGAGGTACAGGGACTTCCTAATGGGGTTACTGTCTCTGCTCTTGAATTGTTTATGGTTACTGGGTACTCGCTCTCTCTGGGTCTCAGTTTCCCTTACTGCGCAATGGAAAGTATCCTTTTTGAACCCTTCTGGCCTCCTGGGACTGCTGAGTTGAGATGAGGAGGAAAGACCTGAGCTGCTCCAGGAGAAAATGGCTGAACCATTTTGTCCAGTGCTGGAGGTCTTAGGAAGGAAGGATTGGCGGTGTTCCCAGGAATAACCAAAAGCGAGGGATCTCTGGGCAAGCCCCCCTCATCCCATGCCTCTGACCTTCCACCAAAGGACTATTGTACCCCCAGGCTAATGGCCAAGGCCAAGCGAATAACAGTAACCAACACTTAGATGGCACCTTCCATGTGCGAGCCGCTGCACTTATTCTCTCCCTTAATCCTCGCAGTGCTCCTCTGGGGTGGCTACTGCTAGTTATCTTATCATCCCCATTTTTTTTTTTTTTGAGTCTCCCTCTGTCACCAGGCTGAAGTGCAGTGGCACCATCTCGGCTCACCTCAACCTCCACCTCCTGGGTTCAAGTGATTCTCGTGCCTCAGCCTCCTGAGTAGCTGGGATTACAGACATGCACCACTATGCCTGGCTAATGTTGTATTTTTAGTAGAGACAGGGTTTCTCTATGTTGGTCAGGCTGGTCTCAAACGCCCGACCTCAGGTGATCTGCCTGCCTTGGCCTCCCAAAGTGCTGGGATTACAAGCATGAGCCACTGTGCTGGGCCCTATCATCCCCATTTTACAGATGAGCAAACAGGCACAGAGCCATAAAGTGACTTATAGCCGAGCCAGGGTCAAAAGTCAGGCAGCCTGGCCCAGAGTCCATGCATTTAACCATGGTGCTGGACTGCCTCTCGAGAGCAATTCTGAGGGGGCTGAATGAGATGACAGGCCCTGGAAAGTGGTCCATCAGTGGGGTTGGGAGCTGACCTTGGGTTGTGAGCTCTGCTGGGGCATGCCTGAGGATCCTGGATTTCTGTATTTCTGTCCTTACCCTAGATATGCTAGAGTTAAGGGGAGCCTGGGTTGAGGGGATGGTTCTGGCTGCCTGGGGAGCTAGGGGATGTGAACACTGTGGTATCAGCATTGAGCCCTGGAGACGCTTGGCCTTGATCAGCACCCCAAAATGTCCACGAGGGAGCACGTGAGGCTGATCACGCCTAATAACCATCTTCTTATGAAGAGCATTAGGACATTTCCAGGAGCTTTGCACCAGAAATGGCTCTTCTGTCTTCCCTTGTGAGGAATAGCAATGCAATTATAGCCCCATTGTACATACAGATTTGCAGAGGAGGTACAGAGTCGGTGACTTGCCTGAGGGATGGAGCTGAGGTGGAGCTAAGAAGGATCTTATGGTGATGGAGAGGGCCCCGCCATGACTGACATCACCACTCACAGTCTCCCGGGAGCAAATCTTCAAGGCCCCAAGTGGGAGGCCTGGGTGATTCCAAGAGAAGGAGCCAGTTGTCCATGGCATTGGGGATTTTTCTCAAGGAGTCATCCTCTTGGGTCTCCTGAGCACTGAGGAAAGGAGGCAGACATCATGGCGGGGGTGGGGGGTGACAAGGAAATTGTCCTTGGGCGAAGGACTAAAGACAAGGATCAAAAACTAAGTTATGAGCAGAGCTTATGGAACAGCGGTTCTCCAAGTGTGGTCCCGAGATGGGCGCATGAGCATGACTGGCGAAACTATTATTAGAAATGTAAGTTCTCAGGCCCTACCCAGACCTAGTAAATCAGAATCTCTGGGCGTGGGCTTAGCCTCCTGAGTGTTAACAAGCCCTCCAGGTGATTCTGATGCACACTGAAAATTAAGGGCCGCTGTTATAGAAGAAGGGGTGTGGTATGCTAGCGCTGCCTTAACCAAGTGTCAAAAACTGGGCGGTTTCAAACAACCAAAATGCATTCGATCATAGTTCTGAGGCCAGAAGTTCTACAACAAGGTGTCAGCAGGGCCGTGGTCCCTCTGAGGGCTCCAGGGCTAGGTCCTTCCTTGCCTGTCCCAGCTTCCCGAGGCTGCTGCCGTTCCTGTGGCTGCAGCCCTCCAGTGCCTGCCTTCTGCCTTCACGTGGCCTTCTCCTCTTGCTCTCTGTGTCTCTGTCGTCTCCGATAAGGATACTTATCATTGGATTTCGTGCCTACCTGGATCATGCCGACCATCTCACTCCTTAGTACCCATTTCCTAAATAAGGCCCATTGACAGGGTCTGGGAGTTGTATATCTTCTGGGGCCTCCATTTCACCCACTATAAGGGGAAGTGGGAAAGTGGGCCTGGATGCTATGAGAGCACTTGGGGGTGAGATGCTGGGGCTCAAGTCAGGAAACAGAAAACAAGAGGGTTAGAGTGAGCAGTAGCTCTGAGCCGGCTGTGCCCACCATGGGGGCATGTGGCCAAGTGAAGCCCAGAGCTGGCAGGAGAAGGGGGCAACAAAGCCTGAGGTCTGGGGTGCTCTGATCTAAGGCCTCATCCTGAAGATGCCCAGTCTGCTGTGGAAAAGCCCCCCAAATCTGCCTACAAGCTGTGCAGGTGATCTAGTGAATGCTGTTGGCACCAGACATCCTGCCTGCCAGCCCAAGGGCCCTAAGGCCCAGCTGTGCTGTAGGGCCCCACCAAGGGGTCCCCAGGGATGCACAAGGTGGCAGATGGCCTCCCTGGCACAGCTATTTTGGGCTCCATGATTATATGCTACTGTATTTGGATCTTCCCAAGGTTCCGGGAGTTGATTACCACGTACGTTTGGGGCAGAGGCTGCTCTGAGGCGGGTGGGTGGGCGGGCGGGCAGCCCCCTGCAGCCCACAAGGGTCTGAACATGGGTAATTAGGCTCCTGAGAGATGCTAGGAGAGTGTTCGTGGTGGGTGGGGCCAGGGGATTGGGGGTGATTCTTTCAGCCATAAATGCTGGTCTGGGACAGAGTTGGCCCAAGCCGGGCCACCCAGGAGCAGTGCAGGGCTTGGGCCCCAAGGGAGACACCTCAGCTTAGACTTGTGGGGCTCGTCAGCCTTCCTGCTGGCCCTCTCTGGCTGTGGTGCTGGGGCCTTCTTGGGCCGGAATGTTCTCCTCTAACTGGACCGCTCCTGCCCTCTGAGCCCCACAGAGCCCAGGCAGGCAAGTCCTGAGAGACCTGAGGCAAGAGCACCTTGGGTGTTGGGAACTGATAGGCCAGTTTCGGTGCAGGTGCAAGTAAGCCCCCAGGCAAGGCCAGGAGGTGGGTAACCCCTCCCCTATGGGGAGAGGACAGATACTCCATCCCTCCATCCATTCATTCCCTCCCTCCCTTCATCGATCAATTAATCCATCACCCATCCCTGCATCCCTCCCTCCCTCCCTCCCTTCATCTATCCATCCATCCATCCGTCCATCCAGGCTTGAAATACCTAGCACAAGAGATACTGAGATAAATAATAAAACAAGGGCCCTGCCTTTTCAGCAGCTCATGGTCTGATGTAGGAATATTAGATCTCTCCAGACCCCAGCTTCATCCTTCCCCCTCATACATTCTCCCATTCTGTGCACTTAAGCTTCCGTGACAGAAAAATCAGTGCAACTGAACATGATGTAAAAATGTGTATATAAAAGCTAAAAGAGAGTTGACTGAAATGATGAAAACCAGGTGAAGCCCAGTGTATGTAATAAGAATCATATGGGTAGTTCATGTTTGGTGAGTGCTTACTGTGCTACCAGGCTCTAGGCTAATGCTTGGCAGACGACCTCATTCCTTGCAACAAGTCTCTAAAGGAGGTCCTGTGATTCCTTTTTACAGATGGGGAAATTAAGATGTAGGGAACTGATCACTTGGTAAAATGGTTCATCTGAATATCAAGTTCATTCATGCTCTTAACTGTGACTTTAGACCATGCAGAAGGAAAGCTAAGGGACCCTTGAGGTCTAGTTCCCGAGCTTTCTGCTTCACAGTACAAGGGAAGCTTACAAAGTGCAGATCCCCAGGCCCCTTAGACCTGAACTGGAATATTCAGGGCTGGGGCTCAAGAATCTGGATTTTTAAAAAAATCTTCCCAGGTGATTCTGATGCAGAGTGAGGTTTGGGAGCCACGGCTCCGATCCTTGGCACTCAAAGTGAGCTGCACGGGCCAGCAGTATCAGCATCACTTGGGAGTAGAAGTGCAGAACCTCAGACCTGCTGATGCAGATTCTGCATTTTAACAGGACCCATCCCTCCACCCCCCAGGGGATTAGTATGCAATTCAGAATTGGGAATCACTGTTCTTTCATTCAGGAGCTTCCGGGACACCCTGTGCCCTCTCCCAACCTCAGCTGAGATGGGCAGCAATCATTATCAGCTGTCCATAGGCCTGTCCCTCAGCTCTAAGGACTTTCTGCAGAAACTCCCCATCCCTTAGAACCCCTTTTGTGTGCCCCTGCCATCACTTGTACACACGGCATGGAAATGTAAGATTTAGACTGGTTTGGTCGTGGACCTGCTTGGAGGCAGTGAAAGGTACTGGATGACCTCTTGGGGGACGCAGTTGGAGAGATAAAGGTTTGACTTTGGGAAGAACTTCCCAGCTGTCTATACTACACAGAGGGGAAAAGGCTAAAGTACCTTCTTGGGAAGGTATGCTAGAGTCACAGTCTCCTCACCTGGCCTAGGGGCAGGAGAAAATGTGTGACCATCTCACTCTGATCCCTTTGTGATGTTTTCTGGGAGTTTGCTTAGAGAATCCCAGAGAGGTGAGAGAAGGCTCTCGCTGTGGCCTGGAACAGTGGGGCCCGTGCCTGTGGCCTGCAGCAGCCTTCCACCAGCCACACCCCTGGAGCCACGGCTGGCCCCTCCTCCCCAGCCCCTCAGCCATCCTGATGAGAGAAGAAGGGTCAGGGGCTGGGAAAGCGTGATCTTTTTCGAGTCTATGAGTAATTTTTCCATCTGTTTATGAGCCTTTGGAGCCCAGGTGGCTGCCAGCCACTTGTTGGAGGGTGGAAATCCACACAGTAACCGGAAAAGGCGGCAAGCATACGCAGCTCCTGCCCTGGCCATCGGCTGAGGCTTCGTGGGTGGAGGCTGCCCTCCTGAGACCACAGGACCTTAGAATACCAGGGCTGGAAGGCATCACGGGGGTCACTCAGTCCAACGGACTCTTTTACAGGTGAGGAAACCAAGCAGCTGAGAGAGGAAGTGACTTCCCAGTGTCACCCGGGGAATCGGTGGTGGTGCCGCAGCTGGCTGGAACCCAGAGCAGGTCTGCAGATGCTTTTTTGGCTCTGGAAGGAGATGATCTATTTATGAGCCTCTGTGACCACTTCAACCAGATGGCTCTAAGATCAGTTGTTCTGGAATGTGACCCCATCCGGGGACTCTTGCCAAAGTCGCTTCCCTCCCCTCACCACCCTAACACCTGTTTTGGGACTTGGAGCCAGCTCCTTCCTCTGCCTTCCCTTAACAACTCCAGCAAGGCCTGGTCTGGATGACTCTGAGGGTCCTGGGAGGGGTCTGGTCTATGGAGAGGGCGGAGTGAGGCCCCTGGTGTTTGGTGGGATGTGCTGCTGGGGGGTGGCAGTCACTGAAACGATGTAGTGCCTTCAGGGCCCTGGCAGCCCACAGACAGGACATCACCGCTGTCCCCTCGAAAAACAATCTCTTCCCCAAGGAAAAAAGGCAAATCCGGCTCTCTCTGCCCTCCCCATTTTTCCTGGAAGAATTCCGCTTTTTCTCTGGAGGGTGTCCTGCCTTTATTGCCTGGTGAGTGGGGAGTCCAGCACCTTTCTGGGGCTGGAGGCCACAGAGGACCATCAGCAGAGGTGACCCTGGCCCCATCGCTCTCCTGGGAGCCAAGGCACCACAGTCAGAAAAAAGGAGAGAAGGCAGCAGTTGGAAGGGAGAGAAAGAGGAAAGAATCTTTCTTTGAGCATCTCCCGGGTGACAGATACCAGGCGCCTTCCTCAGTCTGATCTCCATTCAGCAGCAGGGCCATCAGTCCCGCTCCCCGGGGCCCCACTGCAGCCCGCTCCTGCCTTCGCTCTCTCCCCTGCTTCACAGTCCACACCAGTGCTGTCCACCAGTGCTGTCCATCTTCCTCTACAGGTGAAGCATTCTTACCCTTTTGATAAGGTGCTTTCCAGCCCTCACCTTATTTGATCACACGGCAGCATGTGATAATGTTGCCCACTGTCTCCTTAAAGTCCTTTCTTCCAGTGCCTTCTGCAAGGAGAACCCCTTCTCCCCGATCCCTCCTACCTCTCCAGTCACTCCTCGATCTTCTTTGCAAGCTCCTCTTCCCCTGCCCATCCTATAAATGACAGAATTCTTTGGGGCCTCTGCTCTATCTGTGCCACAGTTTCTCCCTGAGGAGTTTCTCATCTGCCCATGGACTCAGTAACTACCTGTGTGCTGCTGGTTCCCGAGTTTTAGCTTTAGCTTAGATTGGTACAATGAACGGCCTGTTGGAATCTCCGCTTGCATGGCTCAACAGAGTTTTAAACTGAACATTTCTCAAAGTAAACCCATCGTCTTCCATGCATATTTCTTCTCCACATTCTCTGTTTCAAGAAATAACATCATTTAGAGACTTGGGTGTCATCCTTCACTCTTTCACCACTTCTATATCCAGTCAATCAAGTCCCAGTGACTACATCCTGATCGCTCTGGAGTAGGTCCTCTTCTCTTTACTTCCTGGTGGCTGCCATTATCTGCCCGCCATCATCCCCTGCCTGGGCTGCTGTGACAGCCTCCTTACAGGCCCCCAGCTCCCACTCGGAACTTACCCCAGTCTTTTCCCCACATTGCAGCCAGATGGATCTTAAGATACAATGTGATCATGTCACTCCCCTGCTTAAAATTCTCAATTGGCTCCTAATTGTCCCAAAGACAAAGCCCAAACTCCTTGGCTAATGTACAAGGCAACCCACAATCTGGCTCTCCACCATCTTTCACCCCTGCCCCCCGCACTCTGTGCTGTAGCAGACTGAGTAACTTGCAGTTCTCTGGGGCCTGCAGCCTGTGCTCCTGTGCTTTGCTGTTCCCTCCGCCTGGAATAGTTGCTCCTAGTTCTTCTCACCAGCCTAATTCATCCTTCCCACCTCCTACTCCTCCTTTAGGTCTTAGTTTGAATGTCTCCTCTGAAGGAGGCCTCTTCTGATTTATGCAGCTGCCTCTGTGCTGCACTCCTAGAACAGCCAGCAATCCTACTTGCTACTCCCTTATTTCACCCTGCTTCCCTCTATACTCTGAGTTCCATGCGGGTGGAGACTGGGAGTCCTTTTTTAATTTATTTATTTATTTATTTATCTTTTTGAGACAGAGTCTCGCTCTGTCACCCAGGCTGGAGTGCAGTGGTACCATCTTGGCTCACTGCAACCTCCGCCTCCCAGGTTCAAGAGATTCTCTTGCCTCAGCCTCCTGAGTAACTGGGATTACAGGTGCCCACCACCACACCTGGCTAATTTTTGTCTTTTTAGTAGAGATGGGGTTTTTGCCATGTTGGCCAGGCTGGTCTCAAACTCCTGACCTCAGGTGATCTGTCCCCCTTGGCCTCCCACAATGCTGGGATTACAGAAGTAAGCCACTGTGTCCAGCCTGGGTGTCCTTTTTTAAAATTCAGGATTTCCCATTGCCCGTACAATATGTGGCACATAGTAGGCACTGAGTGATCTTTGCTTATAATTGTATATTTTAATGAATGGGGAAACAGGACCAGAGAGGTTAAGTAATTTGCTCAGTAACACACAATCTGTAAGAACTAGAGCTTGAATTGAAACTTATGTATGTCTGATTCCTGAGGCCATGCCTGTCACGTTTCGGGGAGGTGGGGTAGCAGACAGAGCTGAGAGGGGAGTAAAAGCAGGAAAGCTACCCACGGGGCTTAAAACAAGACGACCACGGATGACGGCCCGATACAGGCAATGTTGTTGGCTTCCCAGCAAGCGTGGGCTCTCTGTGTGGTGAATTCACAGAGACAAGGTGTGTAAGGAGGCTTCGGGCCTCCACTGTCTGACGGTATGTTGTCAGAGCCTGCACACTTGTATGTAGATCACCCTAAATAAAACAAGAATGGGAAAGTAAACTTGTTAGTTTTACAAAGTCGTACAGTGTCCTCACAGCCAAGAATATCATTATTTAGAATTACCTGCTATGTGAGGATGATCTGTGTCCCTGCAGCCCCTGAGCCTTCAGAGGGAATGGAGAGGCCAGGGCTACAGGTGCAGTGTCGAAGACTGCATGGGGGCACTCACCATTTCCAGAGCTCGAGGTTGGAGTGTGGGGGGCAGGGGAGGGAAGAAGAGGAAGCTGGGGAGCCAGGAGACTCTATTCCCCAGGCAGGACTCCCCCGGCCGCTTTGCCTTTCCTTCCTGCTGTCAGCTGCAGCGGACAGGAGTGAGGCTGCTGGGCTCCTTGGGGAGCCACCAGGCCTTTGGGGCCAATGCAGCTGCCTCTGCCCCCAGCCCCAGCCCAGCATCCTCCCCTGGCCCAATTATCCTGCCTCTCTGCTGCACATCTGCTAACTGGAGGCCTGAAGGGTCTTAGAGTAAACCCCTCCCCAGAACATCTGGAGTGTGGGGGCTGGAGGGGAGCCCACCTGGAAGGAAGAGGAGATGGGAAAGTGAGAGGAAAAGGGGAAAGAGAGAGAAGAGGAGGGAGAAGGACTGAGGAGGGAGGGGCCAGACTGGCGTGTGTCAGGCTGAGGGCCTGGGGGGAGATTGGAGGCAAAGGAATAGTCACCGAATTCTTGGTTCTGCCTCTTGTGCAGGTGAAATGGGCTGGAGGGGGTGTGGGGAAGGGGTGCCCAAGGCTCCTCCACGTCACCAAAGGACACCACTTTTGTCATCTCACTCCTCTGATCAGAAACGGCCCACAGACCGCTGACCGGCTGGGGCAAATCTTCCTTTAAATTATAACTCTTTTCACCTTGGTGTCCCTCTACCCTGCTCTCTACTCCAGCAAAGCCACTTCCTCTTCTCCCCCTACCTCCCCAAGCCTGTCCTTCTACCTCCATGCCTTGGCTTAAGCTGTTTCTCAGGCTAGGAAGTCCTTCCTTTTCCTTTCCGCCAAGGCTTGACTATACTGCCTGCATCAATGCAGCCATCACCTCCTCCAGGAAGCTCCTCTAGAATAATTCCATCTGACTCTGGGCCTGCAGGGGAACACTTGGGGAATACTAAATTAGCAGAGCCAGGCATCCTTACTCTTTATAACAATTTCTGGTCTCTTAGCCTTGGCTTTCCCATCTGTTAAATGGGTGCAGGCCCTGGACTCCTGTAGATGAAAGGCACCATGGGTGCTTAGTGGCAGGATTGCTCTGTAATTCAGCCCACACCAGCTGAGCCAAATGCCCTGCTGGAACAGAGCCTGCCAGCAACTACCTGCTGCCGGAGGCATGGAGAAGAACCTGATGAGAATTCAGGTGGTAGGGAGGAACAGGGCACCGACAATAAATAGCCTTTAGGTACTGCCTGGAGATCTGGTTTCAGCCTTGTGGGATTGGGACACTAAATGGCAGCCTTTTGGCAAGTCTGAAAAGTTTGAGAAAGGGCTCCATGCCCAGCCCAAGGCAGATGGGTATGATTCCTGTCTCCTCTCTCTCCCTGACAAGTGTCCTGAATCTGATTGTGTCCAGGTTGCTCTGAGACCTGAAAGTCAAGGGAAGAAGTAAAATAAGCCTTAGGGAGCATTTGCCACGTGCCAAGCATTGTGTGAGGTGCATGCATGGGCACGCTCACCATGCCTTAATGGAAGCCTTCAACATACCCAGTAGGAAGACGTCCTGATGCAGGGGCCCGCACACTGAGTCCTGGCTCAGTCTGGGACTCCAGACTGGAGCAGCTCAAATAATCTGTCTCCTTTTAGCTGAAAGGGTGGTGTGTGATTTTAGGGTCTCTGAAAATAATGCTGCTTTTCTGTGAAAACCAGCTCGGCCATTTTCTAGATGAAGGATCATAACCAAATTGTCTCGATATTCTGAGCCTCGGTTTTGTGATCTATAAATTGGGAATAATAAAGCAGTTGTTTTGAAGACTCATAGGAAGACTTAGCACAATGCCAGGTATATCCTGAGTGCACAATAACGACTGTTGATTCTACTATTCTTTTTTCTTTTTTTTGAGACAGAGTCTTGCTCTCACTCTGTTGCCCAGGCTGGAGTGCAGTGGCGCAGTTTCGGCTCACTGCAACATCCACCTCCCAGGTTCAAGCGACTCTCCTGCCTCAGCCTCCTGAGTAGCTGGGATTACAGATGCCTTCCAGCACACCCGGCTATTTTTTTGTGTTTTTAGTAGAGACGAGGTTTCACCATGTTGGCCAGGCTGGTCTCGAACTCCTGATCTGCCTGCCTCAGTCTCCCAAAGTGTTGGGACTACAGGCGTGAGCCACCACACCTGGCCAAGAGGGTCCTACTATTCTTATTAGGCTAATCTCCAGAACTGGCTCCTACCACATCATCATTTTCCACTAGGGAAGGAGTCTGAGACAGGATGCTTTGGGCAGCTCAGAGAAACTCTGGCTGTGAGAAACCGGGGTAGGATAGACTCAAGGGGTTCCTCGCCTCTAGTCATGCTTTGCTGTGAAACTAGATTATCCAGAAAGGGAAAGATACTTCCTCCACCCCTGACCTCAGGAATGGTCCCTCCAGTGGTGAGTTGCCCCTGCCTGAGTGCATGTGGGTCATTCCTTCCACTAGGTTTGCCTTCTGTGGTTCTGTGTTGAACCCCTTCCCCATGCCAGGCGCTGACGTGCCTGCCTTCAGTGAGTTTGTTACTAAGTAAGGGCTGCGAGACCTGTTCACAAATAGTACATGCTAGAACATAGCAGGTGGATATGCAAAGTCCAGAGTGCTGTGGGAAGGGGAGGAGCAAGTATTTGCTGGGCGAGAGTGCCAGCACTGTGGCTGAGGTGGGAGTATCTCAGCAGTTGAAGATCAGCCTGGGCAACATGGTGAGACTCTGTCTCTCCAAAAAAAAAAAAAAAAAAAAGGAAAGAGAAAAGAGTTGAAAAGACAGCTTTTGCTAGGAGGGAAAAGCCCAAGTGAAGCATACAGGCAGCAAATTGGGGGCACGGGGATGGGTGTGACATTGATTTAGAGAATGGCAGCTTGGTTTGGTGTGGGCACAGCTTCCTGTGCTTGTAGCACCACCTGCCTGCCCGCTTGAAGGAAGACCTACATGTAGGAGATAAGTCTGCAGAGGTGACAAACTAAGGACTGCCTCACAGGCGAGGGAGGCTCACCGCAGGGTTTTCATGGAGACAGATGTGTGTCCCAGAGAAGCGCGGTGGACCTGCTTGTCCGTAGTGGAACCCAGAGCTTCTGCCATGGCCACTGCAGGAGGGGAGCTGGGCCACAGCAGTCAGTAGTAGCGTGGGGTCAGGAGGAGGGGGCATGGCCTTGAGATTCCATTACCAGGACCTGGTGACTGATTGGATAGGAAATCCAGGCAAAGGTGGGACACAGAGCAGGTGAAATGAAACAGATAAATCTCTTTCCAGCTCCCTCCCCAGTGCCCGTCCCTGCTCAGGCTGCAGACTCCATGGAGCACTCCCTGGCCGGTTCCCCTCAGCTCATCCCTCCAACAGCCTACGACTTAATTATACACTGACGCACTTTGTTTTTAAAAACATGTTTATTTTTACTCTGACTCATTGTAGAAAATTTAGAAAATACAAAAAATAAAAAGAGGAAAATAAAAATCACCCACAATTCTACCACCCAGACACAATGCTTGTTAACATTTCTGTGTATTTCTCTATGAGCACACATACTCTTACAAACACACATGCTTTCTTTATGATACTTAAATCTTTACATATTATGTCAGTGTCTGGTTTATTGTCTCTTTAAAACTGAGTTAATACATCACTAGTATAAGTCTTTTAGCTTTACATATTAAAAAAATTTGAGATATAATTTACACAGCATAAAATTCTCTCTTTTAAAGTATACAATTTAGTGATTATCAGCATATTTACCAAGTTGTGCAACTATCATCAATAAGTCTAGAATATTTTTGTCACCCCAAAAAGAAAATCTTTACTTATTAGCAGTCATTCCCCTAGCCCCTGACAACCGGTGATCTGCTTTCTGTCTCTTTGGATTTGCCTGTTCTGAACATTTTATATAAATGGAAACATGTAGCTTTTAATGGCTGACTCTTTTTTACTTAGTATGATGTTTTCGGGTTCATCCATGTGTATATTTATACATGTAACAGCACTTTTTTCCTTTTTATAGCTGAAGCATATGCCTTGGTGTGGATATACCACATTTTATTTTACCTCTTTATCAGTTGATGGATACTTGGGCTGTTTCCACATTTTGGTTATTATGAATAATGCTGCTACAAACATTTGTGTACAAGTTTTTATATAGACATATGTTGTCAGTTATCTATCCTGGGTATATAACTAGGAATGGAATTGCTGGGTCATATAGTAACTCTCTGTAAAACCTTTTGAAACACTGTCAAACTCTTTTCCAAAGTGGCTGCACCATTTTATATTTCTACCAGTACTGTATGGTCATTTCAATTTCTCCACGTCCTTGCCAACACTTGTTTTTGTCTTTTTGATTACAGCCATGCTAGTGGATGTGAAGTGGTATTTCATTGTGGTTTTGATTTGCATTTCCCTGATGACTAAAGATGTTAAGGATCATTTTATGCACTTGATAGCCATTTGTATATCTTCTTTGGAGAAATGTCCCTTTAGATCGTTTGCCTATTTTCTAATGGGGTTGTCTTTTTATTGAGTTGTCACAGTTCTTTATATATTAAAGATATGTCTCTTATCAGATATATGGTTTGAAAATGTTTTTCTCTCATTCTGTCTTTTGTCTTTTTCCCTTTCTTTATAATATTCTTTGAAGCGCAAGTTTTTAATTTTAATGAAGTCCAATTAGTCTATTTTTTGTTTGTTGTACTTTTGGTGTTATATCTAAGAAACCATTGCCTAATCCAGGGTCAGAAAGATATATGCCTATGTTGTCTTCTAGGAATTTAATAGTTTTAGGTCTTTAAACCATTTTAAATTTTGCATATGGCTCACACATGCACAATGTAGGTAGAGGTCCAGCTACATTCTTTTGCGTGTAGATATCCACTTGTTCCAGCACAACATTTTTGTCATCCCAAATGCCATTCTTTGAAAAGGCTGTTTTCTCCTGTTGAATTGTCTTAGCACCCTTCTTGATCATCAATTGCCCATAAATGTAAGAATTTATTTCTGGACTCTGAATTCTATTCAACTGATCTATATATCTATCCTTCCCATGTAGTGCTATATGGTCTGCATTATTGTAGCTTTGTAATAAATTTTGAAATTGGGAAGTGTGAGTCCTCCTACTTTGTTATTTTCAAGGTT
>NW_016108117.1:72069-143633 GCF_001604975.1 Cebus imitator | reverse complement strand
TTTTTTTGAGTTGGAGTCTTGCTCTGTAGCCAGGTTGGAGTGCTGTGGCACAATCTCTGCTCACTGCAACCTCCACCTCCTGGGTTCAAGCAATCCCCCTGCCTCAGCCACCAGAGTAGCTGGAACTACAGGCACGTGCCACCACGCCTGGCTAATTTTTTGTATTTTAGTAGAGACAGGGTTTCACCATGTTGGACAGGATGGTCTCGATCTCCTGACCTCGTGATCCGTTTGCCTCATCCTCCCAAAGTGTTGGACCTCAGAGCTTCTGCCATGGGCCATGAATGAGGCCAGTTAGAAGACTCCTGCAGGAGGGGATCTGGACCATAGCAGTAGCCGTGGGATTTGGAGGGATTACAGGCATGAGCCACCACGCCCAGCCTATTTTGGCTATTCTTGCTCCCTTGCATTTCTGTATACATTTTAGAATCAGCTTGTCAATTTCTGGAAAAAGGCCAGTGGGATTGTGATAGTGGCTGCATCGAATCAGTAGATCAATTTGTTGAATATTGCCTTCCAATCCATGAATACAGGATATATACCCATTTATTTAGGTGTTCTTTAATTTCTTTCAACATTGTTTTGTCATTTTCAGAATATAGGTTTTGCACTGTTTTTGCTAAATTTATTCCTAAGTATTTTGTTCATGTTGATGCTATTTTAAATGGAATTGTTTTCTTAATTTCTTTTTTTGGAATACTTATTGCAAGTGTACAGAAATCCAATCGATTTATATATATTGACCTTGTACCCTGCAGCTTTGCTGCACTCATTCATTAGATACAATTTCTTTGTGGATTTTTATTAAGTTTCTAATATTTGATGGGGCAGTTCCTGTTCATTTTTCTGCTATATTTTCCTCACCTATTTATTATATGACATGAACTTCAGTTTTATTTTATGAGGGTGCCATCACTTCCTGCCAAAAATGTCCCATTGGGATCTTAGTTGGAATTACATTGTCTATAAGTTGATTTGTAGAGGTTTTACATAATTAAAAGTATAGTCTTTTCCTGCAGGATTTATTATTTCTCTTAATTCAGAACATCTTTCATATGTCTCAGTAATCTTTTTATAGTCTTTGTTTTTTCCATTAATGACTCATTTCTTGTTAGAATTATTCCATGATATTTATTGGGTTGCGTTTGTTTATAAGTCTTCCTTGGTGGCTATCGCTAATGTAAAGGGGATGTTTTCACCATTGTCTCTTCTGTTCATTGTTGGAATTTGGGAAAGTATTGAGGTGTACACATTCATCTTGTATTTGATCACTTTATTAAATTCTCTTATTAATCTTAAGGCTTTACCATTGATTCTCTTGGAATTTATAGATATCTAATATTATTTGTGAGTAATAATTATGCCTCTAATAGAACAATAACAATGACTATTAGCAATTATGACATGAACATATTTATCTTGTTCTGGATTTTCAGGGGAAGATCTCTAGTGTTTTCTCATTAAGTGTGATACTGGATATCCTTTAAGATAATAGAATTTACCATGTTGAGAAATATTTCTCTATGTCAGTATTTTACACTTTTTTAAATTAAAAGTTTTGAATGTTACTGAGTGGTTTTTTAGTACATATTACCAGTATATATACTGAACCCATTACTCTATAATAGAATTCATTATTTTAACATCACAGTATTCTTCGGATAATCCCATCTTGATGGTGGTAGATTATTCTTACTACAGTCTGTTGCCAGTATTGTACTTACAATATGTAAATCCTAATAAAATATTCCTAAGTGAGAACGGGCTATAGCTTGTTTTCTGTGCCCTCTTTGATCACTTTCGTTATTAGGTTAAACTGAGCTCCGAGAATGAATTGAGTATCATTCCAGCCTTTTCTATCTCTGGAACAATTTATAGAGCATGAGAATTATTTTTTACTTGAAAGTTTGGAAAAATTTACTGACAAATTTCCTGGACCCAGAACCTGTGTTCAAAGAGCAAAAATTCTTTGATAACATTTCTAATTTCTTCTTTAGTGTTTGAACTCTTTGGTTTTCTATTTCTCAGTCAGTTTGGGGCATTATCTTTTCCTGAAAACTATCCATTTCATCAAAATCTTTTCCATCTGTGCTAATATATTAAATTATTTTGAGAAAATGAGTTATATTCCGGAAAGATATAAATGATGTTTTGTCTCACATCTGTCATGTTTTGTACTTCTTTAAAGGCTTAATTAATGTTTCTATTGTTCTCCCTCTCCCGGCCTTCTCCTTCTCCTTCTCCTTCCTCCCGTCTCTCTCCCTGTTTCCCTCCCTCTCTCTTTTAGGTGCCCTGTCCCTCAAATTTTGGCTACCCTGGCTTCCCTGACCTCTGCACGCTATCTCCTAACGTGGAGTGCACGCAGGTTCTGCTTGAGTTCCCTCTCCCTGTTCTGCAGCATGGACACCCTCTCCAGGCAGGAGCTCAGCTAATCATAGGGCTCACACCATGTGTCTCCCAAATCTCCATGATCACAGTCCTGTGCTGCCTGATGCCCAGTCTCTCAAACCTGTTGTTTCTCAGTTGTTTGAGGCAAAAACAACAGCTACTCCAATCCTTCCTGGAAGTGAAAGCCAAGAAGAATTCCCCATTATCTTATTTTATTATTATTATTATTATTATTTTTATTATTTTGAGACGTAGTCTCGCTCCGTGGCCCAGGCTGGAGTGCAGTGGCACAATCTCGGCTCACTGCAACCTCCACCTCCTGGGTTCAAGCCATTCTCCTGCCTCAGCCTCCTAAGGAGCTGGGATTACAGGTGTGCGCCCCCATGCCTGGCTAATTTTTGTATTTTTAGTAGAGACGGGGTTTCACCATGTTGGCCAGGCTGGAACTCCTGACATCTGCCCACCTTGGCTTCCCGATGTGTAGGTAATGAGCCACTGTGCTCTGCCCAAATTCCCCATTCTTGAGTTATTCATTTAAAAATTATCTCTCTTGATTGCCTATAGTATATTTTCAAGTAATTTTCCCCCAAGAACAACAGCTATATTTCTGATCTTTTATATAGTTGAGAATATATTTTTTGTGGCCAACTAATATATTTTTTGTGGCCAATATAAAATTATAGGGTGACAGTCTATTTTTCTCAGAATCCTGTAGATAAGGCTCCATTTATGGACATGCAGTGTGCCAGGAAATTCTGAGGTCAGCCTTATCATTTTATTCTTTCAAAGAGAGCATTTTTTTTCTTTATGAATGCTTACAAGATTTTTTTTTCTTTGTCCTTACAACTGAAATGTTTGCCAGAATGTGTTGAGGTATTCTTTCCACTGAGTTTGCTTGAGACACAGTAAACATCTTAAATCTATACTACTCTTTCAACTCAAATGTTTTCTTTCAATTACAGCTATCGTGTGCTTCTGCCTCATTCCCTCTAGGTTTAATCCTCTGGAATACTTACGATTCTCAAGTTCAGATTCAGTTCTCTTTCCTATCTATCTCATGTTTATTTCCATTATTTTCGCCCCTTTGTCCTTTTATCCTGACTTCAAGGAGAGTGTCTCATGTTTGTTCTCCCCGTTGCTAATTCAGGTTTTTGCTGTGCCAGGTCTACTCATTATCACCTACGATGCAAATTTGAATTTTGCTTTTTCAACTTACTTCCCCTGCAGTCTTCCCATATCTCACCTCGTTCCACTTGCACTTCAATTTGTCTTTGAAACTTGCCTTTTATTTTGTTTTATGCTGTTGTTCTTCTGTCTTAGCTTTTTCTCTTTTTGCGGACTTTTCTTCCTGTTTCAGAGAGGGCATGATTTCTTGTACCTTACTGAGGGTGTCAAATAACTTCTACTACACCCTCAGTAAATTATTTTCAGAGTCATGATCATTTTTTTTCTTTTTTGAGACAGGGTCTTACTCTATTGCCCAGGCTGGAGTGCAGCGGCACAATCTCGGCTCACCACAACCCCTGCCTCCTGGGTTCAAGCGATTCTTCTCCCTCAACCTCCCAAGTAGCTGGAACTATAGGCGCCTCCCACCACGCCCGGCTAATTTTTGCATTTTTAGTAGAGATAGGGTTTCACCATGTTGGTCAGGCTGGTCTCAAACTCCTGACCTCAGGTGATCTGCCTGCCTTGGCCTCCCAAAGTGTTGGGATTACAGGCATGAGCCACCGCGCTTGGCCAGCGTACATCTTTTTGTTTGCTTTTTCTCTCCATATCTTCATAGGTGTTTTAATGAGAAGGTAGCTAAGTTTTCCTCCATTTTAACTGAAACAGCTTGAGTGTGTTTGACTTGTTCCTTCATTTCTTCCCTAGGCTAGAGCAGAAAAACTATGGCTTCTGCAGGGGGTGTGGGTGTGGTGGGTACTTACCGACCAATCAGTGAGGACTTGGAAGATGCTGAATAGAGGAGGGAACAGAACCATGTGAGGTTAGGTCAGGAGGCTCTAGAAAGAGCAGTTTTAAGCAGAGCTTTGAAGAGAGGATGAAGGAACATCTTTCGAAGAGGGGCACCAACCCATACAAAGATCCAGAGATGAATAAACCATGTACTGTGGGACAAAGAGGTAAAGTGAGAGGCATACTTGCATATGAAATAGAGAACTGGGGGAGATCTTCTGAGAAATTAGGCTTGTGAGACAGTCATTTCAGGGAAGGGATCTTGAAGCCCAAACCAAAGAGTCTGGGGTTGACTAGAAGCCATAGATAATTCTGAACAAGAAACAAACAAGATTACAACAGGGGGATGATTCCGTAGTCTGTGTAAGTGGATGGACGGATGGATGAACGGAGAAATTGATGGATGGAGGGATGTGGGGGCAGGAAATAGGGAGGCTGGGGAGGGGAGGGTTGAAACTACACAGGTATAACCTCTCCAGTTTTCAAACTGCTCACAGAGGGCCTGGGAGCTCTTGGAATGAGGGAGAAAATAGATTGTGGGAAGGACTGAAACCCTGTGGGACGCCAGGGCTGATACGGACTTTTCCCCTTTCTTCTCTCCCTTCTCCATGGTGCTTTTAGAAGTGCCGATGTGTGCCTTGGTTTTCCCTGGTGCCTGCTACTACTAGGACAGCTTTTAAGTATCTTTAAAACTCTGGAATGTCAATTGTATGCCCTAAGCTTCTGACATCACTGCCCCCTTTCTGGAGAGGCAAGTTGGGAAGATCTCCATCAGCCTCTTCCTCCACCAACCACAGCCACCCTTTGCCAGGGCAGGCGGCCAGGCCTCAAGCAACCACAGGATCCAGCTCCCAAGCACATCTCAGACAGCCCACGAAGGTCCCCAGAAACCAGCCTGATGTCTGCAATTCGATGGCTAGAGGCTGGGGGATGGATGAGATGGCTTTTTGTAGTTCCCACCCCAGGATTCCGGGATTGTCACCCACAAAGCTGGCCTTCTGCCCAGATCTGTAGGTCTATGCCTTTGGGGGAAGCTCATAAAGGCTATACACAGAGGCACTTCCCTGCCTCCCTCCTGGAGGGTGGGTAATTATTTTTATATATTGCTGCCTAATAAAATACAAGGAATAGCTTGGAGGAATGCTCAGGTATCATCCTTTGATGTATACAAAGGAAGTACTTTATCTGCCCCCCAGGGTTCTTGCACACCCATCAATTCTCCTGACAGATAGAGGGAAAGGGGAGTTGAGGCATTAGCATAGCCTGGAGAACCAGTTGGAATTGCCTTCGTTTTAATATCCCACCTTTGATCTATTGAGAGGCTGACAGTGAGGGGAAGGATCTTATTAGATGGCATAAATCAGAGCTGATGAAATCACTTTCCTCCAACAAACTTTTCCCCTGGGTGAGGAGAGGGAGAGAAAGTGCTGCTCTAGTTCCCAGCTGCCCTCCTCCCCTCGGTTGTAAGTGGGCATGGTAAGGTTAATTCGAGGCTCCATCCACCATCACCCCCACCCCACCCCTACAGGAACCGGAGTTCTCACTCCAGCTTCTGGTGGCTTAGTTGGCCTCCTCAGCTCCCCATGCTATCTGTCACCATGGGACTGTCCCACCAGGAGTGCTCAGGCTCCAACTCCCAAACGTCATCACTTTTGGACTCTTCAGGGCTTGTGTGCTCTGTGAGGGCCTGCTCATGTGTTCCAGATGGGGAGAGGCACTGCTGGGACTCAAGGGATGGGTCCCAAGTGTTGGATGCTGCCAAGGAGTGGTTCTTAGAGACCAGCATCTTCATAGTTCCTCAACCAGTGGCCCAGGAAGTGTCTCTGGGGGCTCCACATGGCACTGTGGAGGGAGGGTAGCAATTGATGAACACCTTCTTCTTCTCCCAAGAGGAAAAGGGCAGGGGTAGGAGAGAAGTGAACACTGAACTCAAAGAACACTGAACCCCAAACCAATTGCCTTCTCTGGCTTTGCCTTCTCTTTGCTCTGTGACATTGGACAAATCACTTGGTCCCTCACGCTCCTCTTTCCTCCCTAGTGAAGTGGGGTCCCTTTTAGCTCTCACTTCCACTGCTGTGGTCTCCCCAGCAAGCAATCCTCTGAACAGTACTGAAAGTGCCTACAACTGGACCAATAAGAAACACAGACTGAATATCCATAGTGGGCAAGTTTCAGGGAGAGGGGACACAGCCCATGTCTTCAGGGGTCTTTCCATGTAATGGGGGAGAAAAGCCAACGAAATGGTGACTTGAGTAGAGATGCTCAAACTTCCGAAGTTGGCCTTTGACTGCCTCCCACCTCTATCAGCCGTCTTTCCCAGATCCCAATCTCTCTGGCCCAAAGCTCCCTGTGTTCCAAGTCTGTGTCTCATTTCTAGAAGTTTCTCTCAAAAAGCTGTTCTCCACTAAAAGACTGCCTGATAATACTTTACAGATTCTTTTTAGAAAAACAATAGCAGGCAGCTTCTACACTCTAAAAAAAGAGTGGTATCCAAATGGTAGAATGTGGTCGTCTTGAGATGCCTGGCGGGGTGCGGGATGGGGTTTGGCTACTCTGTGCCTCTGCACAATACCATGTGTTTCTAAGTTGGCCTGTGTGGGGACATGGGGACATAGCACAGGAGAATTTGTCCAAAGAAGGCATAGACTCTTAGAAGGACAGAGCCACAGGGACTCTTGAAGCAAACCCCTCCTTGAGCAGGTGAAGACACTGATCCTGGAGAGACAAAAGGAACTTGTCTGAAGTCATAGCACCCTGTGTATCATCAGGAACAAGACCTTTGCCAGCCTTCACACCCCCACCCCCACCCCATCAGGGTGGTCTTTCTCCACCCAGACTTCCCAACACCTATAATTTCAAGTTCAGATCCATAAAGCCCCCAACGACCAGCACGTTCTCTTCCCTACTGCCTTTCCCCTCTGACCGGAGCCCTCACTCCCTGCCTCACCCAGGACCCTCTGCTCTCAGCACAGACAAGTTGTTCTCCTCTCCCGTGTTGTTCTTTGGTCAGTGCCTCTGTGCACACCCTTCTTTGCCAGAAGTGCTCATTACCTTCATCTACTTGGTGAAAATTCAGTTATTCCTCAAGACTCAACACGGATGTCCCCTCTTTACCCCTTCTAGGAAGTTTGCCCTACCTCCCTGGCTGAAGGTCACACACCCTTCAATTCGTTCCCTCAACTCTTGGTGCACACCACATTCACACACAGACTCTCTTTTCCTCTTACCCTCTAACACACACACACACAGGCACACGCACACACATATACACAGTCACAATTGGTTATTTGTTAATCTTCATTGCTAGACTATGAGTTACTTGAGGGCAGTTACCAAATCTCATTCATCTCTGTAACCTTCATGTCTTGTGTGGAGCCTGGCTAATTTCTTAGAACTGTGCTGTCCAGTACGGTAGCCACTTATGGCATGTGTCAATTAAAACAAAATTTAAAATGTGGTTCCTCAGTCATGCTGGTCACACTTCAAGAGCTCAATAGCCACATGCGCCTAGTGGCTACTGTATTGGACAGGGTGGATACTGAGTTTGTCTCTCATTGTAGAAAGCCCTATTGAACAGTGTTGTCTTAGAGGACACCAGAGGCATGCAGCACCCAAGATGGAGGGATGACGGGTTTGGGGAGTCCTTAGCTGCTCAGACTGTATGTACGTCCATGCCTGGCACCTGCTTGAAGGGGAGCTTCCTGGAGCTGGCCCTGGAGTCCGTCACATGGCTTCTGGGCTTGCTGACTACTTCTAGTGCAGACACATGGCTTAGCCCCCTTTCCTGCCTACAGCCCCAGTTGTCAGCCCCTTAAGGGCCTCTGCTGGGACTGCACTCCTTAACTGAGAAGCCTTTTCATGAGATGGGATGAGCCTTTCAGGACAAGCTCTGATGTCCAAGTCTTGATAAGGAGAAGCCTCATCAGGAAGCCTGAACTGAGTGGTACCTTTGGAGTCAGACCAATGGCTTCATTCCTCTGAGCCTCCTCTTCTGCATGCAAGATGGGAAGCATAAGGTTCCTACTCCACAGAGCTGGGGTGAAGATTAAATATGATAATATATGTAAATGCTGAGCACACCTGGCAATTAGCTCATTCTCAGTAAAAAAGCTAAGGCTTTTATAAGCTAAGCCTTAGCTTTTATATCGTTTTATCAAACAACAAAGTGAATAGTCTAAGAGCGTCTCTGGAAAGAGACTGTGTTATTCAAGTTTGAACCGTAGAACTGAGCACAAGGCTGGCGTACTAGTAGGCACTCAATGAATGTTTATTGGATTTAATCCAATCCTATTGAATTGAAGACAAAAGGAATGATACCATCTGCAATGAGAGGTATTTCAGGCAGCCTGATAGGTAGTGAGGGAGGGATGTGGGGGCAGTAGAGCTTTATGGAAGCCCTCAGGAGACCATAAAGAGCCTTCACAGAACATAGGCTGTGTTCTCCAGGAGAGGGGCTGGGAGGGGTGTTAGTTCTGGGGAAGGCAGAGGCTCATGAGCACCCGTGCCTGAGTTGGTGGAGTCTGTGGGTGCAGAATCTGCAAGTTCCCCAGTCGGGCAAGCCCTCTTGCCAAGCAGGACCAGGACATGCCATGGGCAGGGAGCCCCACCACCCCAATGGATCCCCGTGGCCCTCCGTGCAGAGGCTGGCACATGGCACTGGCGGCTGGTGCTGGTGCGGGAGAGTGGGCTCTGCCTCCTATGGAAGGCCCTGGGGCATCTCTTCACTGCTTGGCAGGTGCCAGCCTGCTCCCTGCTGGAACCCTTGCCTTTCCTGGCAGGCTCTCAGTCAGGGCTGTTGGTCCCTCCAGGCAATCAACGGCTCCCATGTGGAATATTTTCCCCACAGAATAACCATTTCCATAGTGGCTGCTTTTTTTTTTTTTTTTTTAAACTTTCAATGTTCTCCACCTTCCGCCCTTCATTCTCTACTCCAACCAGAGTCTGAATCCCCTTCCCGACGCCCACGTTTTCGCTATTCGCTCCCTTCCTGTGTTCAACTGAAAGTCAGCTATGTAGCCAAACAGGGGTGGGGGCTTAGAGATGAAAAACCAGCCCTGAGGTTGGCCGGCGAAGACAATCAGTAATCCTGTGTCATATGAACTGTCCTCCAGGTAGCTCGCCTCCCAGCCTCTTTCTTCCTCTCACACACACAGTTAGGAAATGAGGACAGGAGAAGGCCGAGCCTACAGCTATTGCAGATTTTTCCATTTGGGAGCAGAGCTGACCTCATGGGCCTGTGACCGCGACCTGTGTGGTTGCCAGGGCCCTGACGGCAGAAGGGACCTGCACCTGGTTTAGTGCCCTATTGCCATCTTGAGATTTTTTGCCTGTTTTTGTTTTGGAACTAGAATCTTGCTCTGTTGCCCAGACTGGAGTGAAGTGGTGTGAACACAGCTCACTGCAGCCTCAACTTCTGGGATCAAACAAGCCTCCTGCCTCAGCCTCCTGAGTAGCTGGGACTACAGGAGTGTGCCACCATGCCTAGCTAATTTTTAAATTTATTCTAGAGAGGGTGTCTTGCTATTATGTCTAGGCTGGTTTCAAACTCCTGAGCTCAAGTGATCCTCCTGCCTAAAGTGCTGGGATCATAGACGTGAGCCACTGTACCTGGCTTGCAATGGTGCGATCTCGGCTCACCTCAACCTCCGCTTTCTAGGTTCAAGCAACTCTCCTGCCTCAGCCTCCGGAGTAGCTGGAATTACAGGCATGCACCACAGCACCCGGCTAATTTTGTATTTTTAGTAGAGATGGAGTTTCTCCATGTAGGTCAGGCTGGTCTCAAACTCCTGACCTCATGTGATCCACCCACCTCGGTCTCCCAAAGTGCTGGGATTACAGGCTTGAGCCACCGCGTCCGGGTTGAGATTCTTAATGATTTTAGAACACAGGTTTTTCATTCTCATTATATAGCCAGTCCTATTAAGGAGGGGCTTAGCGATGGGCGGCTTCAAGGAGAGAGGAAGGCAGCCAGCCTGGGGTCGGAGTTTGGGAGAAGCCCACCACATTCAGCAACCTGAGTTTGGGAGTCACTGGAGGAACGCTGGCTGAGGGCTCCCCTTGCCTGAGCTTCCAGCATCTGAATAGGACCTTGGCCCTCCATTTCCACTCTGCAAAACCCTGATGGGCTGAGGAAGGAAAGGGATACTTCAGGTCCTAGGACTGGCTGGAGATACTTTCTTAGGATGAGACCATGTCATGGAAGAGGCTCTAGAGGCACCACGTTCCTCTTCTTGGTTGAGAAGTGGAATTCCTCCCTGGATGGTGCCCCAGCCCTGTGGAGCCCACTTCAGGCCCACCTTTTCTCATGAATTCTGGGTTTCAGCCTCTCTCTGCTCCTAAAGACCTCCATCCTACGATTGCCGTGTCTTCTCATGTAATGTGGCTCAGAGCTGGGGAGGGGACCCAAGTCGTGGCTGACCTGAATGAAACAGAAGAGGAGGACACCTGCCCTCTTCCCCCTGCCTTCCTCCTCGTCTCCCTTAGGGCACACTGACCTTTGAATTTAAAGTCAACCTGGGCTCAGGGAGCAGGTACTGTGGTGAGGCCCTGAGTGTGGAGCTTTGCATGCATGCTTGTTTGCTTTTAAATGAATGCTTGATGACATCCATGGGTCAGCTAGAGGTCCACTCAGACCCCTGAAGTGGGGTGTAAAAAAAGTGTCCCTTTTATCGTGTATTTGACTAAGAGCTGGTAGGATATAAGGTGGATTAGAGAAAGAAATTCCAGAAAGGGTCTGTTCAATTGACTTAGTCCTTGTGGTCTGTAAGGACCCCTGGTTTCCAAATGGAAATATGCTTCTTGCAGTTGAGAGAGGTGTGAGTCTCTCTGTCATTCCTTCGCTTTGGGCGAACCAGACTGGTAGAGTGAAAAGAAGCTCTGAGTTTGAGTCCCAGCTCTGCCTCTGCCTTTGGGCATTTCCCTTTATCTCTCTAGGCTTCAGCCTTCTCATAAGAGCCAAGTGAAGCCAAAGGCTCCTTCAGGCTCTGATATAGTGTGATTCTTAGTGTACACTATTGTCCTGGGTCACTGTCCGTGAGTCATTTCTTGCTGTCTAACCTAAAGCTCTTCTGCTACACTTGCTCCCTGTTAGGTCATCTCATTTCAGTCCATTGGGACCAGTCCCCCATGTCTCCATCTCCTTAGGATGTCCTATGACCAGGCAACTGTCACACCATCTGCCCCTTGGGACTTGGAGGGAAGGGTCCCTATCCCTCCTTCCCTCCCTGCTTCAGCTTCAGCCCTTGGCTGGGGGAGTAGGAGAAGCAGTTTGGCCCTCGAGAGGTTAAGCTTTTTCCCCAGAGCCTAAGCAAGCCTGAACTGGCCTGTGAGGTCCCTGCTGATCTGCCCCATTACTGCAGGTAAGAATTATAATCAGAAATCACTCGAGGGGCCCAGGCCCACGTGGGAGAACAAGAGGCGCTGTTGGGGGTTGTTGATTCCGTCCCAGAGCTTAATTGGTATAATTGCTCTCTTCTTCCTGCCAAGCCAGAGTCCGTAAGGATCGCTCCCCACCTTCGACAGGGAGCTGCTTAGAAAGGTCTTTTAGTCCCAAGTGGGGGATTCTGCTGTCTGCTCAGAGACTCCTTCAGCTCCCCACTACCCCTCTGCTGGCTGCCAGATGGCAGGGGAGCCTAGAGCCCACCTACCCCAGAGGACTAGAGATCCCAGGGGAGCCTGAACCCTGACTCGAGAGGGTGGGGTATTTCTCCAGAGAGCCCCTCATTCCACCGGGAGCGGGTGGGGAGATAGCAGAAGGGACTGCTCCATAGCCAGGTGCCGATGCTTAGGTGTCCCCAAGAGTCAGAGGTTCCTGGGTGCAGGGAAGAGGTGTCCAACAAGAAACGAGAGGGGAGGCCGGGTGCAGTGGCTCACACCTGTAATCCCAGCACTTTGGGAGGCTGAGGCGGGTGGATCACCTGAGGTTGGGAGTTTGAGACCAGCCTGGCCAACACGGAGAAACCCCATCTCTACCAAAAATACAAAAAATTAGCCAGATGTAGTCACGGGTGCCTGCAATCCCAGCTACTCGAGAGGCTGAGGCAGGAGAATCGCTTGAACCTGGGTGGCAGAGGTTGCAGTGAGCTGAGATCGCGCCATTGCACTCCAGCCTGGGCAGTGAGGAAAAAAAAAAAGGAAGAGACGGAGAGAGAGAGGGGGGAGAGGAGAAAGTTGAATAGAAACCAGTACTGCGCTGTCTCCTGCTGCCTCCCCCACTCCCCTCTGTACTACTTGGAGTCTCCCTCTGAGTGGGTGTTTGTCCTCACAGTCTCTGGGGTGGGCCGGTCATCAAACCATACAGCTGAGGAGACCAACACAAAAGGTTGAAGGAGGGGATTTGTGGCTACATCTGTGTGATGGAGAAGCCCACAGTCCTTCCACATCCCAGGAGCCCCTGGGTCAGGGCTGACAGATAAAATACAGATGTTGCCTGAGACTTATTCAAACTTGCACTTGCTTATCTGAAATTCACATTTAACTGGACATTGTCCCAAATAGTACACAGGACATATTTATGCTAAAAATTGTTATTTATCTGAAATTTAAATTTAAATGGGCAGCATGTTGTTTCATTTGCTGTATCTGGCAGTGCTGCCCTGGGTCCATGCCCCACCCCCAAGCACACCTGGCCTGAGTGTAAACACCCCGACTCTGCTCACCCCAAACGCAAACACAGGCCTGGCCAACTTCTTCCATGTGCTCATTCCACCTTCTTATTTTGCCAGTTTGCTTCCTTTTCTCCTTTGGTGTGTCCCAGTCCCCAAGTACCAGGAGCAGGGCTGCAAAAACCTCCCCTCCCCAGCCCTCAGCCGCTCCAGCATGCCACTTCAGTATATCATGAGCCAGGACAGAAGACAAATTCTCCCTGACAGAGCAGAAAGAGGCCTGGAGGCTCAGCCCGTCCAGCCCTTCCCTAAGAGGCTTAGAAAGTGAAGTCCTGTGCTGAGCCAGTGCCCAGCCTGGCAGAAGTGCCCTTCCCAAGCTCTCCTGCCTATGGGTTACAGAAAATGCAGGCGATGGACTAATCAGGACCGTAGGTGACATGTGTGAGCATGCACACGCAGGTGTCTGGCAAACGTGTATACTCACACATACGCACATGCATAGCAGAGGCGACTTCCAAGTGCCCCCTGAGCTCACAGAGCCAGTTTTCCCCTTGCCCTGCCCTGCCCCACTTCCTGCCTGCCCTGACCCACTTCCTGCCTGCCTCCCAGCACCTCCTCATGGTACGTGGCCATCTTCTCAGCTCAGCCACAGTCTCTTCCCTGGTGTCCCAGGCTGTCTTAGGTGAACAGGTTCTTACCCCACTTTGTGCACCTTGGTGCCAGCATCACACAATGGTGAGGCACATGAAGTTTGACGTTAGACAACTTGAGCTCAGATTTAAGCTCTGCAGCTTACTAGCTGTGGGGCCTTGGGGGGCTTAATCTGTCTGTGAAATGGGGCTAAGCAGAGCTACCTCAATGGCATTTTTGAGAAGATATAGGACACAGTACCTGGTGTTGTATACCTGGCATAGGACAAGGACTCAATAAATGGAGACAATTATTATTACTGGTGTTATGGTTGTCACTGTAGGGATGTTCTCTGCCATGAACTTCTCTCCTGCCCTCCTTAGGGATTCAGGCTTCCTGGGGCTGTTAATTTACCCACTAGGTAGGCAGTAGCCGAGAGCAAGGCCCGAATCTGTGAGATGAGTCGGGCCCCAGCCCCGCCCTGGCCCCCAAATCCAGTGGGTTGCTGGGCACTATCAATTTGACCTCTTAAGGATATCTGAAATCTGTGTTCCCTTCCCCCATCCACCCTGGACCTGCATTCTCTTCCCTTGAAGCCCTCATTCATGACACCCCACTTCCCGGCTCTCCTTGTTGAAATTCTACCCTCCCTTAAGAGGCCATCTCAAACGTGACTTCTTCTATGTGGTCCTAAGCAGGACTCAGGGCTTAGGTATCTGTCTGTGGTCTCTGGAAAATCTGGGACCAAGATGCTGCCCCCATGGAGAGAGCCTTCCGAGGGTCAGGAGGAGAGTCTGGGCATCTGCTAGGTGGGCATCTGCTGGGTGAGCATCTGCTGGGTGGGCATCTGCTGGGTGAGCATCTGCTGGGTGGGCATCTGCAGATGGGGAAAAGTGGGAGGTGAGAGCCCTCACCACAAGAGAATGGGGTGTCAAAGCAGGACAGCCAGGATCCCTGACAATCCCTGATAAGGGGAGCTGTCCAGGTCTCCTCTAGCTAATTGGTGTGCTTGGTCAGGCCATCAGTTTGAGGCTTGGAAGCAGAGGATTCAGAGAGCATTTATTCACTCATTTATTAAAAAACATTAAGGGCCATCTGCAAACTCATCGTGCTGAGTGCTGGGAGTTCACAGCTGAACGGAGTGCCTGCTATGGTCATATATGCAGGAGGCTGAGGTAGAGCCCTCATCTTCTGGCGTAAAGATCAAATCTAAGAACAGGGCTCTCAGGACCAGCTGAGCACTAACTACAGGAGGAAATGGCTTTTTGTATCCTCATTCAGTTTTCCTCTCTTCTCCAGCCATCCAAGGTCATTAGACCAGAGCATGAGATCTGGAAAACCTAGATCAGTGCTTTAAAAACATTATTGTGCTGATGAATCAATGAATCACCTGGGTGTCAGGTTAAAATCCAGGTTCTGATTTAGTACATCTGGGGTGGGGCCTAAGATTCTGCATTTCGAACAAGCTTCCAGGTGATGCTGGAGCTGATGGTCCATGGGAGTCCACATTTCTACAAAGCTCCCCATGGGGGTTCAGCGACAGACCATCAAGGGTATGATGGCCACCACTAGAGAATCATGTCTAAGGTGGCAGGCCTTGCCAGCAGAGGGCACTCACTGAAGGGCTACTGGTCCCATCATGGCAGGTTTGATGTGGGTGGGAAGTCTTTCCTAATTACGGCTTTCAAGAGGTGTCCTGGTCAATGTGTTTTCACACCCAAGACTGCAGTGTTGGCCCATCCACCGACAGCCCCCTTGCTGATGAACTAGGGATGTCTCCCAGCGGTGCTTGAGGTCTTCACAGAGAGAGCATTGGTGAGATGCTTAGGGAAGAGACAGAAGCACTGCTGGACCTTCTACAAATGGGCTTGTGCTGTTGGGATGAAAGAAGATCACCCATCCCACCCTGCTGATCACATCACTTCTTCTTTGGGTTCAGGATGAGGGGCTGTAGGGCCTTTGTGGATAAGCTGGGTTTCCATGGCTTACATGCCATATGGCTATGTGGGAGGACCATGGCTCAGTGCTAAGCCTTGACCCAAGATAGGAAAGTCCAGCAATCGATCCATGGTCACAGGTCAGTTTTTCTGGTCCCTGTGAGACCGTCTGCTTAGGGCAATAGGGGTTCAGCCCAAGTCCCAACCTGGGACTCGGAGACTGTAGCATATTGGTAAAGGCTATCATGGCCTGGGCACATCCGTGAAAAGCTAAGGTTGAAAGTCTCCTTGTTTTGCTGGGCTGCCAAGATCTTCTTGGGCTCCCATCAGTAGTCCTCGCATCACCCTAGAATCGCTGATTATGCACAAACAGGATCACCCACCATCTGTTCACCTGTTGTGAGAGGCAGCTCATCAAGAGCTTCAGCTGTGGCATGCAGGAACCTCCCAGAGGTCATCAACTGAGTGAGAAGCCCCAGGACTTTAGCAGGAGCCCCTTGGCCCCTGGGCCCTTGAAGGGACAAGGAACAGGTAGTGCTAGGGGTGGGTGACAGGGAATGGCTTACATTTTTGGGGAGGCAGTTTTTTTTGGTTTGGTTCAGAGGGTATTCTCTCTGCCAATGCTGGGAACATCTCCATTATATGGTCTTGGACTGTCAGAGAATGGTTAGGAAGGCGAAGGTCACACTCAGAGAGTAAGGGTACTATGGCATAGATTTGGAAGCATGGGAGTATGGATGTGAAGGGGAATACTGGGTATCCACGATCAGGTTACGGGTTCAGCCTTGGGTCTGAGAGGAAGAGGTGGGGCCATTCTTAGAAATGTAAGGCATAGAGGATCAAGAACTATGGGTTGGTGGGAGGTGGAGGTTGCAGTGAGCTGAGATCACACCACTGCACTCCAGCCCGGGCAACGGAGCGATACTCTTTCTCAAAAAAAAAAAAAAAGAACTATGGGTTGGAATGGAGCCAAATATGGAAACTTGAAGAGGTGAGGTACAGGATACTTGGTGGCCAAGTCACAACTTTAGTCCCAGGGAACTTCAAAGGCCCTGTTGAGGGCCTAGCTGGCCCAGTCTAGCCCCAAAGCTTGGTCTGCATCTTGCCCTGGACTGACCCCTCTCCATCCTCTCTTCCACCAGGCGCCTAGATGCCAACCTCATCTCCCTGGTCCCGGAGAGGAGCTTTGAGGGGCTCTCCTCCCTTCGCCACCTCTGGCTGGACGACAATGCACTCACGGAGATCCCTGTCAGGGCCCTCAACAACCTCCCTGCCCTGCAGGCCATGACCCTGGCCCTCAATCGCATCAGCCACATCCCTGACTACGCCTTCCAGAACCTCACCAGCCTTGTGGTGCTGTGAGTGCTGCTCTGTTCCCCATCCCCAGTGGGGTCCTGCTGGGGGCTGGGGGCTGCATGTTTACCTGAGTTGGATTAGAGCCTGGCTCGCTTTGCTCTTCTCTGCATGTTGCTAAATCTTCTGGCCTCCCTTTGGAAAAAGATGACCGTTCCCTGTTGATCCCATAGGGTTATCATGAAATCGAATGACATGAGAGCTTGAAAAGTGCTCTGAGATTCACTAAAGGGTCAGGTCATTATAATCAGAAAATAGGAATTAAGCTATTATTTTCTTGCCATGCATATATAATAATGATACCATGCTAATTAGAATATAAATCAAGAATTTCTTAAGTAATGCCTATCATATTTGACAATCAGATGATGCAGTCGTATGCTTTGGCACACGGATGGGGTAAATTCATCTCATTTCCCAGGCCTTAAGAAGCAGAGAAAAGCCATCACTTGTAATTAGACAGCAAAGCCCCATCACAGTAATTACCTGGGAGATAGCATCCCTGGCAGGAATTGGGGACTGGAGTTAACTCTGCCTTCCCAGTGGGAACTTTAGAGGGCAAATTAGCTCCCAGCTAATTGCTATGAATGATTGGTAAGTTCATAGGGTAATTACTAAAAGGGCTTGGAGGTCATGTATAATTGCTTTGGGTTACACACTAATTGCTGCAGGAACATGGCTTAGGAACATGCGTGTTAGTGGCTCTACTGAGTGGTAACATTGCCCCACCCCTACCCCGCTGCTTTTGGAGATCTGGCATGGTTTTCTAAGCCAGGGAATGGATGATGCCTAGTTCCATTTGAGCGATGAAAAGGCAGGCACCCGTTCGTTTGTCTAATTCCCTGTCCTGAGAAGCTGAAGAACCAAGATGAAACTCCTTGTGGACTATGTTCTTGTGTCAGGATGCCACACCCTCCCTTCTTCTGGGAGTCATGAGGTGGGGGGTATTTATAGAGGTAAACAGAGCAAGGTGGTTGGTTCTAGCTTTGGTGATAGCCCCGTGACATTGTGAGGGGATGGGGTCAGGCCTCTATAAGGGATAAGATTACCGGAAAATGCCAGGTGCAGTGGCTCACGCCTGTAATCCTAGTATTTTAGGAGGCCAAGAAGGGCGGATCACCTGATGTTGGGAGTTCGAGACCAGCCTGACCAACATGGAGAAACCCTGTCTCTACTAAGAATACAAAATTAGCCAGGCATGGTGGTGCATGCTGGTAATCCCAGCTACTCGGGAGGCTAAGGCAGGAGAATCACTTGAATCTGGAAGGCAGAGGTTGCCATGAGCGGAGATGGCGCCACTGCACTCCAGCCTGGGCCACAAGACAAAACCCCATTTCCAAAAAAAAAGAGATTACTGGAGAAATAAGAACTTCATAGTTAGTCCCAGATGAATGAGCAGAAGCAGGCATTTATTGAGCCCCCATGTGGCGCGCTGAAAACTCGAAAAACTGAGATCTAGCCACTGCCCTCGAGGGGTTTTCAGTCCAGTTGAAACAGCAGAATAAATATGGGGAAAAAAATAATGCGTGTTGTAGTGTGACTTGTTCTAACAGCCAGATGACAAGTTCAGACTTGTAGCAACACAGGTGTGGTGAGAAGACTGAGGTGGAGGAGAGGGAGGCCTCCTGGGGGAGGTGGGGTGGGGCCTGGACCTGGAAAGATGGTGAAGTGAAGAGAATGGGGGTGTTCCAAGCAGATGGCGATAAAGACACGGAGGGAGAGTAAGCATGTTTGGCTGCCAGTGACCAGACCAGTCTGGCTGAAGCAGAGGGTCCCGTGCAGAGCTCGGGAGAAGAAGCTGGGAAGGTGCATGCTGGGACTCGCAACGTCAGCGCAGGGAGCTTGGCTTCTATCTGCCCATGTGGGAGGGAAGCTTGAAGGTTTTCAGGCAAGGGTTAAAAGGGAGTAGTTTAGGAAGATTAATTTGAAGGCTGGATTGGAACCAAGGCAGACTGGAGACAGGAAGGTCAGTTCAGAGGCTCTTGGTATCAATCAAAGTCTAGTTCGTTTCGGGGGGTGGCAGAAAGGATGGAAGGGAAGGCATGACTGTGAGGGCTGTTTGAAGGAAGCATTGACCTGATCGAGAGATTTTCAAAGGGTAGAAAACCAAGAAGAAGGGGAGTCATGGATGACTTCAATGTTTGGGCGGGAGCCAGGAACTGGCCTGTAAGTCAGGCCTGTTATAGATCTAGGAGAGATGGGGAGGGGCCCACTGAGGACAGTGAGGAACCAGGGACTAAGGAAAGAAAACCTGCTGGTGCAGGAGCAAAGTTGATCGAGGAAAACTGGTCCCTTTGCATGGGGAGAGGCCACAAACATTACCCCTTAGTCCTAATCTTTTTTTTTTTTTTTGAGACAGAGTCTTACTCTGTCACCAGGCTGGAGTGCAGTGGTGCAACCACTACAACCTCTACCTCCCGGGTTTAAGCAATTCTTCTGCCTCAGCCTCCCACGTAGCTGGGACTACAGGTGTGCGCCACCACACCGAACTAATTTTTGTATTTTTAGTAGAGACGGGGTTTCACCATGTTGGCCAGGATGGCCTCAATCTCTTGACCCTGTTATCTGACCGCCTTGGCCTCCCAAAGTGCTGGGATTACAGGCATGAGCCACTGCACCAGGCCTACCCCTTAGTACTTCACCCGCCTCCAACTCATGGGATGGAAGAGAGAGGCTTCTAGCAGGAGGCGACCCGTGAAGTGGACAGGAGGCGACCCGTGAAGTGGACAGGAGGTTGAGGAATGCTGTCCAGGGACTACGGGATAAGCCGAAGGGAGGCCCAGGAGGAAGATAAGGAAGACTGGATATGATGGGAAGGAAGAAAGACATTTGGTTCAAATCCAGGGGTGGACAGGGGCCTGGCTGGAGGTGTGAGCAGGCAAGCAAGGTGGAGGAGAAGGGGCTTCTCTTAAACCCAAAGCCTGAACTTTCATCATCATCAGGCTACTCTGCCACATGTGAAACCCCATCCCCTGCCACCACCACTGCTCTGGCACCAGTAGGACCCCTAGGTAGCAGTTGGACAGCAGCGGTGTCATGTGTGTAATCTGGACTATAAGCCCCAACACCTCCCCAAACTGGGCCATCTAAGGTGCCCAAGATACCAGGGCTGAATGAATGGTTTAGAGGAGGGAGTTGGAGGCCTGGAGCTGGATGTTTAGCTGAGATGATCTGGACCTGATATACTGGGGGAGGCAGAAGGGGGTGGAAAATGGAGATGGGATTTCAACAGGAGGCAAGAAGAATGATAGAGTTTGATGACAACTGGGATATAGATGTGAAGGAAATTGGAAGAATTAAAACTCCTTGGTAAGGGGTGAACACTCCCAGAAGGCAGTGTCTTCCCCCATTGGATCAGAAGCTCCCTGGCGACAGGAGTCTGTCTCCTGAACTGGAACCTCATGGAGCAGGTGGGGAACAATGGGGAAGACAGACAGAAGCCTTAAATCCCCAGGCTCACAGGAGTGCCGGCCTTACCCATTTACATTGGGTGAGGCTGTCCCTTGACTTTATATTTGAGCAACGACTTAGAAGCCAGCCTGATTTTTTTCCCACTTGTCTGTGATTTCCTTCTTCCACCTGAAGATGTTTTTAAATTCTTGAATTTAATAGTTTAACTAGAATATGTCACAGTATAGAAGATTCAGCATCCAATTATCCCGGAACAATATATGCTTTTGAGCTGCAGATTCCATTTTCATCATCTTGTGAATTTTTTGTATTATGTCTTTGAATACATTTGTAGTCTCATTTTTGGATTCTCTGCCCCAGAAACATCAATCATGCTTGTGTTAAATCACCTTTATGTCTTCAGCATTTAGTTTTTGTTTTAATGTTTTTGTCTCATTCAACCATAGTCACCATGATTATCTCAAGTTTTCTGTCTGATACTAATTCAATTTTTAGCAGTGTCTACACTGTCCCTTGTTTTAAATTTATTAACTAGTTTTTTTGTTTGTTTGTTTGTTTGTTTTTGAGATACAGTCTTGCTTTGTCACCCAGGCCGGAGTGCAATGGCACAATCTTTGCTCACTGCAACCTCCACTTTCTGGGTTTAAGCGATTCTCCTGCCTCAGCCTCCCCAATAGCTGGGACTACAGGTGCCTGCCACCATGTCCGGCTAATTTTTGTATTTTTAGTAGAGATGGGGTTTCACTATGTTGGCCAGGCTGGTCTTGAACTCCTGACATCGTAATCCGCCCGCTTTGGCCTCCCAAAGTGCTGGGATTACAGGCATGAGCCACCGCGCCTGGCGTACTCCTTAGTCCTTCACCTGCCTCCAACTCATGGGATGGAAGAGAGAGGCTTCTAGCAGGAGGTGACCTGTGAAGTGGACAGGAGGCTGAGGAATGCTGTCCAGGCCCTTGACTAGTTTTTTTTTAGTGACGTAGTGTTGGTCCTCAACTTATTTCCTTAATCTACTGTGTCATTTTTCCTTTCATTTAAGAAGATTTATCTTTGAAATACTGTTTTATTGGATTGCTTTGTAGCAGAAGGCTATTGTGATACACTTCCTTGTGTTCCTGGTTCACTAGTTCTCTTTTCTTCTAGGCTTGAAGCTTTGCCTGTCTTTTGCCTCCTCTTCTTGCTCTCTGTTTCCCTGCTGCATGTTTTTGTAATTTCCATGCGATGTCATTTTTTTCTGGCTTATGCTTGGATAGCTCTGTCCAGTTGTTCAAGCTGTATCACTTTGGGCCCCCCTTTGCCTGGAATGCCCTTCCCTCTGCTTGATCTGTTCACCTGTCCTTCAAGGCCCTGCTCTGGATCACCACCTCTATAAAGCCTTCCTTGATTCCTCCAGCCTCACCAATCTCCCTCTTCTCTGAGCGTGTCTGCAGCTCTCTCCAGTTGTAACAGAAAGCTTCGCCTTTAATTATATGTTGTCTGCAGCGGTTTGCCGTTGGCTCCCATAAGTACGTCTGGCCACTGAGTCAGGCAGGCTGGGTCCTGCAGAGCCCGGCCATAGAAAAAGCCTCAGACTTGAGCCCCTCTGACATCAGGCCTGTCTCCTAGAGCTTAGGGGGAGCTTGCTTTAGCCTTGGCCTGGGGCTCTCCTTGCCCTTTTTCCTTCAATAGGAAATCAAAACGGGGTAGCCTGTGGTCAATCCAGCCTTAGAGACTGTGGCTTCAGAAGTCAGTCTTGGCCAGTCATTTTGTTCCTGGAAACAAAGGGATGGACCTTAGGGTCATTCTGTCCATGCTTCTGCCTCCACTTTCCCACTCATGCCGTGTGCGCTTCCATCCCTGGGCCCCAGTGCCCCCGGCACCCATTCTGATGCATCTTTTCTTCCTGTGCAGACATTTGCATAACAACCGCATCCAGCATCTGGGGACCCACAGCTTCGAGGGGCTGCACAATCTGGAGACACTGTGAGTTTTGGGGTCTTGGTCAAACTCTGTCTGCCTGGTGATGAAAGCCTGGAGTCCCGGAGTCCTGGAGTGAGGGGGGCGCACAGAGGGAAGGACCAGCAGGCCTGGGATGCTGGGGTCTGGCCCCGGGCTTGTTCACCCACATGCCCCTCCCTGGCACTTTCCCTGGAATATCACTGAGAATGAACTTCTTTCTCCTTCAAGTGGTCAGAATGTGCCCTCTGGGAGTTCAGAATGGCCCAGGGAAGGAGGAGGAACCTGGGATCTCCCTGCAGGCAGAGACCACCAAAATAATGAAAATTCTGGACAGAAATGGGAATTGCAAGAAGCTTGGGGAATTAGAATATGAAGCCTGGGGAATAGAAGGCGTGGGGGCGGGGCTGGGGCTGACTTGATGGCAGTTTTGACATCTGTGTAAGGGTGGCTGCTGACGGAAGGGAGAGTGATACCACAGAGTAATGCTGGGACTGTTTGCCAATTGATCTAACTAGCTAAATGATTAATGGGGAGATGGCCCATTCAGCACTCCAGCCTGACTATAAAAAGCACCCAAGCTGTTGACTCTCAAAAAGCCATATTATTCACACATCATCATCCTGGAATTCAGTTAAGGTCAGAATGCACCCAAAGCCTCCCATCATTTCCTCTGGAGTCCTGCCAGTCCCCACACAGTGGGCTGAGTGGGCCCCACTTGAGCAAACAACTGGCTGGGCTAAGTGTGGCCATCGCTGCCAGCTGGGGTCCCTCAGCTCCCATGAGGGGGCCGGCTGCCACAGCCACCTGGTACAGGCCTGGGAGAGGGGCAGTGGGGAGAAAAGGACGCCCAGGTCACCAAGTGTGAGCCACTGAGGTTGGGGTGGAGCTCATGCTGTCAGGGGGATGGTCAGTTTCTCTTGCCCCCACTTGCTCCACCTCACCCTCCATAACCAACCCCCCTTATTCTCCACCCAACCCACATATACTCCAGGACATCACTCCTGAGGTGAGGGGTTTTCAAGAATCCAAAGCAGCAGAGGAGAAAATGCTGAGAGCCAAGCTGTGACCTGGGAAGCAACTTATTGGAGAAAACCACTGGGCAAAACCTATCCCAGGGGGCCTGGGCTGACGGCATTTGTGGTGGTGCAGGGAATTGGAATGGGGAGGCTGAACCCAAGCTCCACTCTTTTTCCCTGTGGCCACAAGACCCAGGAGGGTGGCTGCTTTCTTGTGTTCAGCCTGAAGCAGGAGAAATGGCAGAGCCAGCCCGGCTTTGCCAGCACACACAAACTCCAGAAGACTGAGGGCTGAGGTGTGGGCGACAAGCTCCAGCTTGGAGGCAGGAAAATCGGAACCTCTCGCTGACACGGTGTGTGACTTGGGCTACGTGTTCCTCCCTCTCCAACTGTCATAGACAGCTGGACAGTTAACTCTGGGCAGTCTAACCCACTCAATCAACACCTGAGAAAACTGATGTCCGAGGAGGTGGCATGACCCGCCCAGAGCTACTCCCTCAGTTAGAGACAGAGCAGACCTAGGGTGTGTTAACGAGAAAACATACGTGAAAGTCCCTTGGGTATAGCCTGCTGTCCTCTTTTGTCTGGGTCGGATGTGAACTGAATGAGCCTGCTATATGCCAGCTGTTTGGGGGGATCCTAGATGTAAGAGATGCTCACTACCCTGCAAAAGCCCGTGCCCCCACAGCCACCCTCCCTCAGGAGATACAAGAGCTTTTAGGGCAGTGTTTGGAGTTGCCATGCCAGAGCAGGGCAGTGCATGAGCAGGAGTCCAAGGCCATGGGCCCTGGAGTGTGGGCGCTGTTAGCTCTGCTGGGAAATCAGTTGGGGAGGGGGTACATATACCGGCTGTGGGTTGGCACCTCTAAAAAGCCGACTAGCTGCTGTTTCTTCACTTTTGGGGCACACTGCCTAATTCTTTCTCAATTGGCCAATGGATTGTCGAGCAGGGCATTTGGCTCAGCTGGTGCTGGCTGAATTACTGAGCAATCCTGCCGCTAAGCACCCACTGTACCTTTCATCTACGGGAGCACTTGGTTCCATTGCACAAAGCCCAGGGCCTGCACCCACTTTACCAATGGGAAGGCCAAGGCTAGGGGCCTGGTAGCAAAGCCCTTGGCATCAGACAGGCTGGGGTCCAATGCCAATTCTACCAGCGGTGTGACCTTGGTCAAAGCCTTTGCCTCTGTGAGTCTCCGTTTTCTAATCTGAAACGTGATGCCAGTGATAGTACTAATCCTACAGGGTTGGTCTGTGGATTATATGAGATGATGTCTGTAAAATTGTTACAGACCCTGACAAGCTGCACAGGGACCTGCCCTACACCCCTTTCTCCTTTCCCACCCCCTCCTCTGAGGGACTCCATCTCAACAATGCCCCTTTCTTCCTGCCCTTGAGGGGGTAAGTTCTTCTTCCAACTTTTGATCTCCAATTAAAAAGGGGAAAAGTGTGTTCTTTATCCTCTGTTCCCCAGAGCATTTGCTGGGGAGCCTGCAGGGGCAGCCAGATGTGGCGGGGGGTGGAGTAAGTAAGTGGGAGAATAAAAGGAGAAAGAAATGATAGTCAAACCTTTTAATTGTTGCATAATTGGCACACTCTGCAGCCTCAGTTATTACTCTGGAGCTTTTCATGTGAGCTTCTCACTGGAAGGGTATTTCTCCCTCAGGCCCCGTAAATCTCTGCCACTTAGACCTCTCTCATCTCCGGCAGCAGAGGGAAGATCAAATCCCTGCGGCCCAAGCTGTGGTTTGGCTGGAGCTGTGGTTTGGCTCCTCTGCAGACTCCTCTAAGTGGGGAAAGTGGCCCCCAGCCATACCACCTGGGGAGGAGGGGCCAGGTGCGGGCATGCACACGCGTGGTCACACAGGCATCTGGAAGTGCACAACCGATCACGTGCACATGCAGCACATGTGCCACATGCTTCAAGCCTCACTCCACGTAGGCAGCCCCACCCCACAACCCAGCACGGCACAGAAATGCCCTTCACAAATGCACCTGCAGCAACACAGCCTCTGTGATGCCCTCAGCTCTGGAGACCAGGTTGCTTGGCTTCCAACCCTAGCTTTGCCTCTGCAAGGTGGGTCAGCCAGAGGAAGTACCCCCACCTCTGTGAGCCTCACTTCCTTCATCTGCGCAATGGGCTACCTCAGAGATGGGGAGAAAGTGTGAGAGACATACACCATGCTCTTTTTTTACTCCAAAAGGGCCAGCAAATCCAACTGATTTGTGCAGGGTTCAGGGGATGGGCACTGTTAAGACCTCTCTGTTGCTTAGCAGAACAAATCGTGCCATCTCCACCCGCCCCACCCGCTTCCTGCAGAAACTGTGCTGCCCTCTGGGAAAGTCTGACCTTTATAAGAAGAAAGCTCCCAGGACATTTCTCCCGATGTAATCATCATCATTCCAGACTTTGCCAAGAAACCTCAGCCAGAAGCAGATAGGACATGCTCCATCCTGCATCCACAGCTCCTTTCTACTTCCACAGTGAGGATGACCCACAGCTTGTTGGGAAATTGAGAATCAGAGGTGGTCTAGCCCCCAGACTGTGAAGTAGTGTTTCCACTTACCAGATCAGACCAAAGGTAGATATTTGGGGGTGAGTTGCCCATGTTTCTATAGTTTGTAAGTGATGGCAAACCACTAGAAACCATACCTCTCGCTTCATAACACGTTGCTTCATTTAGCACTAGCTCCCTCGAGGTCAGATCAATCATAGGACTTCCCGGGTATCTAGGCTGAGAGATAAGAAAGCATGGTAAAGAATATTCCTAGGAAGGTTTTCCCAGGAGGTCTCAGGACCTGAAACCAGGTGCCTGTGCTTCTATGTTAGTGTTTGGAAATGTGTGCTTAGAGGCCATGAGGAGCTAGTCTAGCCTGAGAGCTAATGATCCTTGAACTCCTAGCTATACTTAAAAATAAAATCTTTGCAAGGAAAAAAAAAGGTCTAGCAAACCCGACTGCTAAAGGGCCCACCCTCATACTCTACATCTGGGAACTTGATGGCTGAATCTCAGCTAGAACCCAGAGGGGACAGGGCCCAGGATGGACCCGGGGACGACAGTGTCTCACCTGTCTCGGGCCTGGGTGATACTCCCTTGGCCTTGTTATAACCTCATGAAACAAGTCAGGCTCAACTGGACCCTTCCCTTTGGAGGAGAGCCTGGGGCCATAGTGAGAACAGAAACCTTCTAGCCCCAGCTCCCTCTCTAAATCAGGACCAGCATTCCACAGGGGCCTGGGAAGAGGGCAAAGAATAAATTTATGGAATTCTGCCTTATAATACAAAATTGTACCTTCCACATCAAATCTCCTCTGGGGACGGATGCCCTGGTGATGTGTTTCCACAGAACATTTTTACTTCAACAGCAGCTGTAGTTAGAAAATGTTCCTCTCTCTGTGTGTCTTGGATACCACTAATCCCAACAGGAAACTGATTCTGACTTGCTTCTGAGAGTATCTGGCCACCCCTCCTTCCTGGCCCTGACATCAGCCTCTGGCCAGGGACTGGAAACAAGGTGGACTTCCACTGAGGTCCTTCCAGGGCTCAGTGTTCTTCCCAGAGTAGAATGAAGATTTGGCTTGACTCAGTAGACCTAGATTCAAAGCCTGGCTCGGTCTGGGCGCGGTGGCTCACACCTGTAATCCCAGCACTTTGGGAGGTCAAGGCAGGTGGATCACAAGGTCAAGAGATTGAGACCATCCTGGCCAACATGGTGAAACCCCTCTCTCTACTAAAACTACAAAAAAAAATTACCAGGTGTGTTGGCACATGACTGTAGTCCCAGCTACTCAGGAGGCTGAGGCAGGAGAATCACCTGAACGCAGGAGGCAGAGGTTGCAGTGAACTGAGATCACACCACTGCACTCCAGCCTGGTGACAGAGTGAGACTCTTGCTCAAAAAAAAGAATTTTTTAAATTGAGAAGACTGTAGTCAAGGGCCACGTTAAATGAGATGACCTCACATGGTGCCTGGAATATTATAGGTGGTTGATTTATGTCGGCTTTCTTTCCTATCCTCCCATTTAATGTTGGATGGAATGTGTCCTAAGGTGGCCGGGAGGATGTTACCCAGAAGTGTCGTTTCACAGTGGTCCATGCTGTGTCTCATCTCCTCTGTAGGCTGGATGGGAATTTCCAGGCAGTCAGGGCATGGCTACTGTGTTAATTTCCCGTGGCTGCCATAACAAATTACCACAAATTTTGTGGCTTAAAAGAAAACAGCAACTTATTCTCCCACAGTTCTAGAGGTCAGAAGTCCAAAATCAAGGTGTTAGCAGAGATGGTGCCTTCTGGAGGGTTTGAGGCAGAATCCACATCATGCCTCTCACCTCGCTTCTGGTGTCTGGTGGCAATCCTTGACTTGTAGACCCGTCACTCCTGTCTCTGACTCTGTCTTCATGTTGTCTTCTTTGTTTTCTTCTGTGTCTCTCCTCTGTGTGTCTCCTTTTCTTGTAAGAACATTTGCCATTGGATTTGGGGCCCACCCTGTTAACCAAGGATGATGTCATCTTGAGATCTTTAATTCCTTCTACAAAGGCTTTCTTTCCAAATCAGCTCACAATCAGAGGTGCCAGGCTCACATTCACAGGTGCCAGGGTACATTCACAGGTACCAGGCTCACATTCACAGGTGCCAGGGTACATTCACAGGTACCAGGCTTGGACATATCTTTTGTGGGCTATGTACAATTCAACCGTCTATACAGCTGTCCTGGGAGGCTCCATGACAGAACTCTCTGGGGACAGGCTAATGGGTTGAGCAGAGGTCCAGATGAATCTTGCAAATTTGCCTTCTTATCTCAAGGTAAGTCACTAGTCACTGGGCAAATAATAATCCCCTGCAGTTAAGAGAATGAGAAATATTATTTTCTCAAAGGCCATCTCATCTCATATCTTATTTATCCCCACAACCACTTATTGAGAAAGACAAGGTGGGAATTGTGCATCCTCGTGTTACAGACGAGGAAACTGAAACAAAGGGTGGATGACTTGCCCAAGGGCACTCAGCTAATTAAGAGCCAGAATTAGAACTTGGGTTTCTCTGCCTTTGGCCTACCATCAGCCCATCAGACCACACTGACTCTTGAGGCTAAGAATTGAGGAACTCTCTTTCCTCGCCAGTTCTTAATCATCTTACATTTGTGGGTTTATTAGCTGCAAATTTGTGGGGTTTTGTGGCTTATAGAGGAATTTATTGTTCCATATAAAACATTTTTTTCTGGCTTCCTCTGCAGAACCACTAATGACTTTTAACAGGCAGAAAATTGAGCTGCCCAATGAGTTTGTGTTGCGTTCTGTGACCGTGACGAGTTATTAATAGTTCTTCCCAGCACAACATTCCCTTTCCCATTGCCCTAGTGTGGGGGGTAGCCAAGGTCACTGCTCCTGTCATTGCTGCCTCTCCCTCCCCTGCTGGCAATGGGGCCAAAACTTCCGCTGTGAACTCTACCCCCTCCGCCGACCGCTGCCACAGGCACCCCAGCCAGCTGTCTGTAATGGAGAGGAAGGGAGGCTAGTGGGGTGGGGAGCTTGGCCACAGATTCCTTAGTAGATGTCATGGAGAGGAAACGAAGTTCAGGTCTGGCCCTCCCCTATCTGTAGGAAGGAGGAGCTGGCAAGAATTAAAGATTACCACTCTTGTCTTCTGTTTCTTTAGATTCACTCATTCCATGAATATTTATTAAGCTTTTAGTATATGCCAGGCCACTGTTATAGGCACTGGGAAAACATTTGTGAACAACGAAGTGTAGCCCCTGCCATCACAGAGGCTAAAGGTTCTAGGTCAGAAGTCCTGAGTTCGTTAAAACTTGTCGTGAATGCACTGTTCCCAGCATTTCTGACCTTATCACCCTAACCTCTTAACCTTGGCACGTCCCAAGGCTCAAGCTCTATTTACGCTCGCTCCTTCCATCTTCTCATCTGGTCTTGACTGTTTGCTGATGACTCCAGCCCAGACCTATCTCTTGAACTCCAGGCTTAAATATTCAAAGGCCCTCTTAACGCGCTCCCTGGATATCTAACAGATACCCAGACTGAACCCTGGAACCTGTCCCTGAACCCACTCCACCGGAAGTCTTCCCCCAGCTCAGTTATGGCAGCTTTACTTCTGCAGGTACTCAGACTCAAACCTTGGAATCATCCAAAACAACTCTCTTTCTCTCATATCCCATATCCAAGCTGTCAGCAAACTCCATTGGCTCCATCTTCCAAATATATTGAGAATCTGACCACTTCTCTCCCCTTCCACGGCTACCATGATGCTCCAAGCCTCCATCCTTCTCTTACCTGGGTTATTGCAGTGGCCTCCTATCTGGTCACTCTGCTCTCATTCTTGTCGTCTTACAATCTGTTTTCAACACAACCACCAGAGTGACTCTTTTAAAATACTAATCAGGTCATGTGACTTTTCTGTTCCAAACCCTCCAGTGGTTCGTTCCCCAACATACTCCAGAAAAAAGAAGCCAACATTCCGTATTGGTCTACAAGGTCTCAGATGCCGCGACCCCTTGCTGCCTCTCTGGTGTCACCCCTTCCTCAATCTACTCCAGGCACGATGGCCTCCTTCAATACACTATGTTTGTTCCTGCATCAAGCCTGTTCCTTTTGTCTGGAATGTTCTTTCCACCATTATCTGCATGGTTTACTTCCTCACCTCCTCCAAGACTTTGCTCAAATGTCCCCATTTAAATGTCCTCCCTGGTCACCACTTTGCAATCTCCATTCCCAGCACTCTCTGTTTTCTACTTAATTTTTTCCATAGCACTCACCACAATCTGATATTCTAATGATTTATTTACTCGCTTAATTGCCTACCTCCTACCTCTCCATGAATTTTGTTCACTTTTGTATTTGCACATTTGACCCAGTGCCAGGCACAGAGAAGGTACTCAACAAATATTTGTTGAACAAATATTTCAACAAATAGATTTATGGCCCTTGGCAAATCTTTATTCCTCTCCGGGCTTCAGTTTTCCCATCTGTACTTGGAGGCATTGGACTAACATCTAAGGTTCTTCCCAGCCCCAGTCACGTCTGTATTCCAAGATATGCAGTCTCCAGCCCAGACCTCTCCCCTGAACCCTAGATGTAAGTATCCTCTAGTCAGTTCTCTCACAGCCCGGGAGCTGTCACAGGTGTCCCATGCTGTCTTGGAGAATTGACCTGGATATGGACTGAACCGACAGGGACGGTCCCTCCATCCTCCCTTCAGGCAAGGTCACCTTCCCACAGGCCAGTTGTTCAGAACTGCAAGACCCCAGCTTTTGGCCAGTGGGTCCAAGTCACTGAGAAAGAGTATCAGGCCACATTCTGCTGTGGTCAGGAGTACCTCTGAGCCTTCAGGTCACCTGCATTAATGGGCTCCAAACATCCAGGTGAGAGGAGTATTGCCCACAGAGGTCTGATCGCATGCAGAGGACTGGATCTTGTTCTGGGTGTCATATCTTAAGCATGGCAAAGGCTCTCCTGGGAAGGGCGGTGAGGATATGAGTGTCAAAAAATGTGATTCAAAGAACTAACGAGAAGCCTTTGATAGAGTGCAATGATCATCTTTGGAAGGCAGATTACACACATTTTATGCTCTTCCAGCGGACAGGATGAGGGCCAAGAGGGGAAGTGAAGATGGGCACTCCAGCTGACGGTAAGGAAAGATGACTTAATCACAGAGTGGCCCAACAGAGGCAGCATCAGACACTCAGCGTGTCAGTGGGTGCCTTGCCCTTTACATAGTTCCGGGATCCTCACTGGGACGAATCTCAGAGATGATTCCTCCTTAGGGGCAGGTTGGACTATTACCTTTTACCTGCCTTCTAATTCTAGGTTTCTGTGGTTTCTTCATTAGGGCAGGGCAACAAGCAATCTCAATCTCACAGATCAGTCATTTTCATTAAAATCAGCACTGCTGTTGCTTCAGGTAAATCCTGAATTTTCTCTCTGGCAAGGAAGAGAACGTAGGTGGAAGCAGGGAGGTTGTATCTGTGTCTCTCAATGGAAACTAATGACAACTTTACTCATTGCTGCATTTATTAATGGGCGGCCTTTTGTGTAGATTGTTTAGAAGGTAAAACAATGTTATTAGTCATAAAGTTTTGGTTGGCTCCTGGCTCACCCAGTCATCTGTCCCAAGCACGTGGAGTCATATTTAAGAGAGAGGCTCTGTCTGCAGTATGAGAAAAGCAATTAAGACAGGTATTCATTGTGCAGGCTTGCCTTTGTTCCAGGCCTTTGGGAGATAAAAGGCAATTCAGAGTTTACAGTCTATCAGAAATTTCTGTGTTTTGCGTTTCACAATGGGGAGCTAGACTCACCCATACTCCCACATGTGCCCTTATCTATAATCCGGTAATAAATACAAATGTTAGCCTTGAGAATAAAAATGTTAAGTGGAAGCCCAATTAATGATATTCATCTTTCTGATTTGCCATGAAAAGGGGATGGGCCAAGTTGTGTGCTGACTTTTGTAGCATCTAAAGAATGAAAGTGTCAGTTCTAGTAGCTTATGTCTAGTCAAAGGAAGAGGTTAAAGGAATTGGTGTTATTTGAACATCTACTCTATGCCAGTCTCTGGACCAGGTGAACAGAGCAGTCTTATGCAATGGGTATCTCCCATTTACAGGTGAAGAAATGAGCTAAGAAAATTAAGAGATTTGTTCAAGATGATCCTGTTGGTGCACAGAAGGCAAGAGTTCTCTCTAACACAGATAACACACACAAAGACATCTGACCTTCAAATCATAATTATTTGGCTTTGACATGCTTAGAAACACCAAAAGAAACTCCTGCAGGAGCCCAATCCTCCACCTCCATCTATCCTCTCTCCCTAAAACTTTTTCTTAGCCCTGCTATTTAGAGCCTAGCCAGGATCCAACTCTATGCAGAATATAGGAAAGTGTTTTAAACCAGGAGCCAAGAGGCCCGAGTTTGACGGCTCTGAGACTTGCGGCAATTTACCTCCTCTCTCCAAGCCCATTTATTTCCTCATCAATAAAAAGAAGGGACTGGACAGGATGACTGTAAAATCCTGCCAGCTCTGTCCTTTAAATCTGCATCTGAATCTACAGTGAGGCTCCCCAGAGATCTCTGAAGTTGGCCATTTCTGCCTAGCCTGATGGAAAAGAGAAAATTGGGCACGTGGGTCTTTGAACAGCTTAGGCCTAGGTTGCCTTCTCCACTACTTTTACCGATTGCATGGATTTGCCATCTGTTTTGATTGGATTTGGCTAGAAACAGCCAAGCAGGTGAAGGGATGTCTGAGCTCTGGGCAGCTGCAGCTTCCAGACTGAGCTCTGGCTGGAGTTGGAAGTGGTTTCTCTTTAACTTCAGTACTTCATCTGCTTCTAGCTCCCGGGGCAGGAGACAGAACAATGAACCCTTCCTGGGCTTCTGGCTGATTGTGGGCTGTTAAAGATAATAGTCTATTAACCCATGAGAGAGTTTTCCAGCTGAAGTTTAGGGTATCATAAACCATCCTGCAACGAAAGTTTCAGACTGAGCCTGGCGCCGACCAAGAACCTGCGTCTTTGAGTCTAATCCCAAAGGCCAAGACACTGCCATGAAGCAGCCAGCTACCAAAGTCAGAGGAGCCCCCATCTTGAGACATTGCACAGTGGACTCTGTGGAAGTCTAGCTGGTGGAAGGCTAGAAAGACCAGTGAGGAGACAAGTTGTCTGTTTTATAAATGATCATCTACAACAATGAACATTCACATGTGTGGCCTTGTGCCTGGGTCGTGGGAGATCCAAAAGTGAACCCATATGCTTCCTAACCTCAACAAGCTTCCTGTCTCATTGAGGAGACAACATGCTTGCAGAAAACCCAACTCTGGACTCAGACTGCCTGGGCTTCAATCCCAGCCCCTCTATTACTAGCTGTGGAACTGTGGTCAAGTGATTATCTCCCTCTGTGCCTCAGTTTCTCATCTGCAAAATGGAGGTCATTATGGTACCTACCCCAAAGGGTTGGCATGGCAATTAAATGAATTAATATATGCAAATCTCCTAGAACCATGACTATTACATAGTAATTACTATTATTACCTCCACTATCATTACCATTGTAATGCTATGCATGCAGAGGAAGAAAATCCCAGAAAAGCTCCGAGAGAGTGAGTGACTCATTCTGACTACAGGAATTGGGTTGGATTGAGGGAGAAAGGTATATTTGAGCTGGACTTCAAAGGATGACTAGGATTTCAACAGCTGAGGAGGTGGGGAAAGGGTATTCCAAGCTGAGGGCATAGGGGGGGCAAGTAACTACACAAGGGTGTGAAAATGGTACCACCCATGGAGGACGGAAATGGCAGATGAAGCTGAGTGATTAGTTAAGGGCATCAGAGCTCGTTAAGGGATTTGAATTTTGTGTGTAAGCCCTTGTTCTGGAAGCCTTTCCAGATTTTTCAGCAGGAGAGGGACAGACTCAGTTTTGCATTTTAAAAAGATCTTTCTGGCAGATGTGTAGTAGCTAAGAGTGTGGGCTTCAGACTCAAACTGCCAGGGTTCAAATCCTGGCTGTGACACCGAATTAGTTCAGGTAGGCTAAATGCCTGTGACATATAGACCGAAACATGTGTGATGGCATAAACACAATAGAAGCTTATTTCTGGATCATGTAACAGTCCAAGGAGAGTGTGTCTTCTTGGCAGGTGGCCCTTGTCCATGTGATGAGTCAGGGACCAGGCTTCTTGGGAGCTTGCCACCTCCAGGGCCTCATTGTTTTTGGCCTCTAGCTGGTGGAAGGCTAGAAAGACCAGTGAGGAGACAAGTTGTCTGTTTTATAAATCCTGGACTAGATGCAGTATGCACCACTTCTGACGCACCTGCTGTGAGGGAGGCTGAGATGTCCACTCTCACTGCACTCTTGGCTATTTCTCCTATTATGATAAGCTAGCACTGCCCAATAAAACCTTCTGGGATGATGGAAATGTTCTGCATCTGTGCTTCTTATATGATAGCTGCTAACCACATGTTGCTACTGAGCACTTGAAGTGTGGCTAGTGAAACTGAGAGTCAAATCTTGCATTTTATGTATTTGTAGTTAATTTAAATGCCACACATGGCTGGTGGCTATTGTATTGGACAGTGCAGCTATAGAGAAAAGAAAGAGTAGATTTTGACTTACAGACAGCGGATGCGCCATAGCCAGTTATCAATCGTGTGACTGAGTGACTAATTTAATCTCTCCTTGTCTCACTTTCCTCAACTGTGAAGTGAGTATAACAGTAGAACCTGCCTCTTGAGGCTGTTGTGAGGATTAAGAGATTATTTGGACAAAACACTTAGTGGCTGGCACACAGACAGTGCTCAGTCAATGTTATACAAATGACTTGGAGGCAGGGACATCAGATAAGAAGTGCACAATAGTCCAGAGGAGAGAGCCCTCTGGAATTACCTCCAAATATTGCCCCTTGCCCAACCAAGCTATATTGTTTGCTCTTTTCCAAAAACGACTCCACAGCACTCAATTCCTCTAAATTCATGCTCTCTGCTTGATCCAGGCATCCCGTCATATTGAAATCCTGCGGTGTTATCAAGACCGGATTCAAATGTCACGTTTCCATGAAGCCCTCGTGGTCTTTACAGCTGTGTGTCATCACTGCAGTCTGTGAAGGTCCTGATGCTTTGTGTGCTCTCCAAAGTCATGTCAAGGATGCCCGTTTCAGCATCTTGTGCATTTGTCTAGATAGCAGCAGTGGTTTGTTTTTTTTTTTAAACTCATCTCTCTACCTTCCACTTTATACCGCAGAATTATTTGTGTATTTTGAAGAGGCAACAAATGTTCGTTGCACTGAGTTGAATTCATCAGGAGCAGAGAGAGTTGCAAAGACATGTTCCCTGGACAACTAGAGCCAGAGATGGAGCATCTACATGGCGCTATATGAAGCAGGATTTTGGCAATTACCCAGGTCATTAAATCTGGGTAGATGTCCAAATGGGAAAATTCCGGCCACCTCATTGGCATGGAGTTTGCAGAATTCTCTTTGACCTTTGTACAATTTTAATTCTCTCACATTTCTCTACAAAAATAGACTTCTAGTTCACATGCCTTTTACCATATATCTTTTGCTACTGTCTGTTAGGCCACTCCTGCAAAATTCCTAACCAGAAACTCTCAAGGAGGGCTGGAACTACTCAGCTAATTGCCTGGACATGGGTGCAATGAACTGTACAAAGACTCAATGATGGCAAAGTCACATTGGTTTCTGTGGCCACAGGCAAGCCATTCAGGACTGCCTTGTGCCTTTTGTGACATCAACCTCAAAATCTTAAGGATGTTCCCCCAAATACTCTAGATTTTCTAAAGAGGACATTAATATTTTCATTAATCAATTTATTCAGATGTCCTTATTGATTCATCCATCAAGTATTTGTTGAGCTCCTGCTATGTGCCAGGATTATTATGGTGTTTAGAATATAAAACAATTTTTTTTCTTTTTTTAAAATTATTATTTTTTTATTGCATTTTAGGTTTTGGGGTACATGTGAAGAACATGCAAGAGTGTTGCATAGGTACACACACGGCAGCATGATTTGCTGCCTTCCTCCCCTTCACCTATATCTGGCATTTCTCCCCATGCTATCTCTCCCCAACTCCCCACCCCCGCTCTTCCTCCCCTATTTCCCCCCAACAGACCCCAGTGTGTAGTGCTCCCCTCCCTGTGTCCATGTGTTCTCATTGTTCAACACCCGCCTATGAGTGAGAACATGAGGTGTTTGATTTTCTGTTCTTGTGTCAGTTTGCTGAAAATGATGATTTCCAGGTTCATCCATGTCCCTACAGAGGACACGAACTCATCGTTTTTGATGGCTGCATAATATTCCATGGTGTATATGTGCCACATTTTCCCTGCCCAGTCTATCATCGATGGGCATTTGGGTTGGTTCCACGTCTTTGCTATTGTAAACAGCGCTGCAATGAGCATCCGTGTGCTTGTGTCCTTATAGAAGAACAATTTATAATCCTTTGGATATATACCCAGTAATGGGATTGCTGGGTCAAATGGAATTTCTATGTCTAGGTCCTTGAGGAATCGCCACACTGTCTTCCACAATGGTTGAACTAATTGATACTCCCACCAACAGTGTAAAAGTGTTCCTATTTCTCCACATCCTCTCCAGCATCTGTTGTCTCCAGATTTTTTAATGATTGCCATTCTAACTGGTGTGAGATGGTATCTCAATGTAGTTTTGATCTGCATTTCTCTGATGACCAGTGATGATGAGTATTTTTTCATATGTTTGTTGGCCTCATGTATGTCTTTTGTAAAGTGTCTGTTCATATCCTTCACCCACTTTTGAATGGGCTTGTTTGTTTTTTTCTTGTAAATCTGTTTTAGTTCTTTGTAAATTCTGGAGATCAGCCCTTTGTCAGATGGGTAGACTGCAAAAATTTTTTCCCATTCCCAATTTTCAAGGAGCTTTCATTCTAATTGGGTGGGAAGAAAATAAACAAATATCTGTCAGGTGACTAAGTTCTGTGAAGAAAAAGAATGGAGGCTGTCTCATTCTCTATTGCTGCATAACTAATCACCCCAAAATTTAGTGGCTTAAAATATCACTTTATTGTTTCTCATGAGTCATGGCCTTGCTGGCACATCAGGGCGGTTCTTCTGCTGGAGCCATACCCTGGGTTCATTCACGAGGTTGTGGTCATTGGGATGCTTAACCAGGGCTAAGAGGTAGAGGGAGGTCACTCACATGTCTGGGGCTTTGGTATTGGCTGTCAGCTTATCTTCTCTTTCCACATGGCCCTCATCATTCAAGAGTCTAGCCTGGACTTTCTTACATAGTTGTGGGAGCATTCCAAGAAAGCAAAGGCGGAGGCTGTGAGGCCTCTTGTGACCCAGGACCTAGTCACACTATATCACTTCCATCTCATTCTGGTGGACCATGCCAGTCACAAGGCCATCCCAGCCTCAGGTAGATGTCACGTCTTGAGAGAAACCACAAAGGATTTGTGGTCACTTTTAGTCTATCACACTGGATAAGGGAATAGCAAATGACAGAATACGCTATTTTAGATAGAGTAGTCAGGAAAGGCCTCTCTGATGAGTTATACTTTGGCTAGAGACCTGAATGAATTGAATGAGTAAGTCATAGGAGTATTTGGGGAAGAGCATTCTAGGCCTATGGAATAGCAAGCAAAGTCTCTGAAGCCAGACCAATGCAATACTTTACGTTTGAGATAATAACGCAATATTAAGACTTTTCGGCTGGGCATAGTGGCTCATGCCTGTAATCCAAGCACTTTGGAGGCCAAGGCGGGCGGATCACCTGAGGGCGGGAGTTCAAGACCTGCCTGACCAACATGGTGAAACCCCGTCTTTAAAATAAATAAAAAAATAATTAAAAAATAAATAAAAATAAAAGACTTTTCAGCTGGGTACGGTGGCTCACGCCTGTAATCCCAACACTTTTGGAGGCCGAGGAGGGCAGATCACCTGAGGTCAGGAGTTCAAGACCAGCCTAACATAGTGAATCCCTGTTTCTACTGAAAATACAAAAATTAGCCTGGTGTGGTGGCTCACGCCTTTAATCCCAGCTACTCCTGAGGCTGAGGCAGGAGAATCGCTTGAACCTGGGAGGCAGAGGTTGCAGTGAGCTGAGATCCTACCACTGCATTCCAGCCTGGGCAAGAGAGCAAGACTCCATCTCAAAAAAAAAAAAAAATAGGACTTTTCAATAAAGATACTTCCATATTATTTATGGAAAACCTGGTTCTCGGGCAACAGTGGAGAACTCCCTGGTGGGCTGAGCCAAGATGAAGGGGTAGCACCTGCTTTTGAAATACTGAGATACAAGAATGAATCATGTACACAATTTAAAACCAAAAAGAAAGGCCATTGCCTTCATCCCTGCTGCCATCCTCAACTCTCCCAGCCTGGTTTTCTAGGCATTTTCTGTAGCCCCTGGTAGAGCTTCAGGAACTCCACAGTTTGAAAATTCCTCCGTTTCCAACTCTAATACCTCTGGTTTCAGTCAAAGTGCTTTGCACACATCCTGGCCTCCTCTTGACCACATCCTCACACAGCCTGTGGGAGCCTCTCTGTGAGCGAATCAACAAGGTTTGACACATGAGAGGCAAAGGTGTCTGACTCACTAGAGAACGAAGCAGAGAAGCAAAGCAGAAGGGATTTTCTACTGTAATTACCCAAGATCACCAGGGCTGTCTGAGGGTAATCGGGTAATTAGTGTGTGTGTGGTGTGTGTGTGTGTGTGTGTGTGTGTGTGTGTGTGTGTGTGTGTGTTTGTAGTGAGGGACAATTATCCGGCTCACTGGCTGCCAGGCACTTGTCACTGCCCCTCTGGCCCTTGGGCTGGGTTCCTGGCCCTACCTGTGGACTATTAAGTGTAATGACCCTGTCACACAGAGGAGCCTGTCATTATCTCCATGTTAACATGGTATTCATCCACAAGACCCTGCCAAGTCACTCTGTAATTAGAGGGCCTCCACGTGGTCCCCTGCCTGGCATTGGACAGCCATGAAAGTTGTCAGGGCAGGGGTGGCTTTAAAAGGCTGAGGAGGTGGGCCGGGGTCATCCTGGGAGGCTCAGGAGGGACGCTGCAACTGAGTCTTCCCCCAATCTGTTGCCAAACCCGAGGACCCCAGAAACAGGATTCGAGAGGTATCAAGACACCTGCAAATCAGTCACATTTCTACATGGAGCTAAGTCATTGACTACTGAGTAAAATGAAAGCCCAACTTTAAAATTTTGGAAGCTCTTGGATGGTAGAGAGGGGATCTCATCACGTAAGAGGGAGTACAACTTTCCAGAAGCTCCCTGTAGTTCTCACCCTCTACTGCCCGGTTGCTCTTTACTGTCTCCCTCAAAACTCCAACGCTCACCTCTTTCCTCGGGGCTCCACCGCCTTTGGGGCTCTTTTCTATTTGTCACAAGCAATTCTAAATCTTTTCTGATGAAAATAAAAGTTGCCCTGAGTCTCTTCCATTCCTTTTCCTTCTCTCATCCTGTCATCTCCATGAAAGGTGCAGACACAGAAGCTTCCTTAAAAGAATCAATGGAGGCCAGGCGCAGTGGCTCACGCCTATAATCCCAGCATTTTGGGAGCCCCAGGTGGGCAGATCACAAGGTCAGGAGTTCGAGACCAGCCTGGCCAACATGGTGAAACCCCGTCTCAACTAAAAAAATACAAAAATTAGCTGGGCATGGTAGCGTGCACCTGTAATCCTAGCTACTTGGGAGGCTGAGGCAGGAGAATTGCTTCAACCCAGGAGGCAGAGGTTGCAGTGAGCCAAGATTGTGCCACTACACTCCAGCCTGGGCAACAGAGCAAGACTGCATCTCAAGAAAAAAAAAAAAAGAGTCGATGGAGTGACACTGTGGTCCCTTATGGGTCAATATTTTGCCCCGGTGCCTGAGCAGTGTTTTTCTAAGTATCCTTGTACTTATCCATATACATTCCTAGACTTGAGTGCCTGGGTGTGAATCTTTTCATTTGAAAAGGTGTTGTCAAATCATTTCTGAAAGGTTGTACACATTGAAATTCTGATAATAATTTATCAGAATGCTTGTTTCTCCATATCCTTTCCTACTTGGGTTGCCACCCCTTTTTTAAATTAACTTCATCATTTTCTAATTATACATGTGATGTATGCTCATTGCCAGAAAAAAAAGGAAAGTGCAGAAAAGTGTAAGAGAAAATAGCTGTTGTGTCTTCACCCAAGGAGAAGAAACACTCCCCATTTTTTTTTTTTTTTTTTTGAGATGGAGTTTCGCTCTTGTTACCTAGGCTGGAGTGCAATGGCCCAATCTCGGCTCACCGCAACCTCTGCCTCCTGGGTGCAAGCAATTCTCCTACCTCAGCCTCCCGAGCGAGTAGCTGGGACTACAGGTGTGCGCTACCATGCCCAGCTAATTTTTGTATTTTTTAGTAGAGACGGGGTTTCACCATGTTGACCAGGATGGTCTCGATCTCCTGACCTCGTGATCCACATGCCTCGGCCTCCCAAAGTGCTGGGATTATAGGCGTGAGCCACCGCGCCTGGTCCACACTCCCCATTTTTATAGGGGATGACAGCAAAGACCACAGATAGTGAAGGTAGTCACCTGAGGAACCTTCTGGAATCCCTAGTGTTGGTTATAAGATGTTAATGAGCACACACTTCGCCACTTCCTCCACTCTGCTGATGTCTCCAAAGGCTTGAGATGCTTTTTCAGCTGGCAGGGACTATTCTGAGGGAGATGGTTCCAGGTATACACACCCCTAAAGTATGTCTCCTCCCTCAAAACAGTTCTGCAGCCAGGAAGATTCCGCGCCTGAGGATTTGCGGAATAGGGATGGAGCACGAATATTCCAAAAACGTGTTTCCAGACATTGGCCGTGGGGTCCAACAGATTGGAAAACCCATCTCCCTGGCCAAGCCCAGAGCCAAGTTTCCACGTCTCAGGGACCCTGACTTGCCCCATTAAGCCTTTGCTCTAATGACTGCTCTGCTTTCCATTCCAGAGACCTGAATTATAACGAGCTGCAGGAGTTCCCCATGGCCATCCGGACCCTGGGCAGACTGCAGGAACTGTAAGCGCCTCTGTTGGTTTCTGTGGGTGTCCTCCTGTCCCAAGCCAGCCTGAGCTGCCTCATGCTCTCACCTCCTCACCTCCCATGGTCCTTGTAAAAGATGTAGCTGGCCCCCGCTCCCCAAGCCCCAGTGCAGCTCTAAGTAGTCCCAGGCCTCATTAGCTTGGCTTTGAGCACTTCCTGGGGGTATGTCAGGAGGAGAAATGGCCCTGGGCCCTTCCAGCCTGGGAAAACCCATGGCACAAGCCACCTCCTATTAGCCTGGGCCTGGCACTGCCCCTGCCTTGGTTGGGGTGTGTCCAGAGAAGAATGAGGAAGAGAACTGGGAGCTGGTTTACAGGATCACTCCTCAGCACTTTGTCCCCAGGGCGACTGAAAAGTTGTCTGTGTTTCCCCAAAGCCACCACTTATTTTATTTCAGCATTCACTGAGCACCCAGTATGGCCAGCACTGTGTTTAGTGATAAACACAAACAAAGGGTCAGATTGACATGGGCCTGTCTAAGCATCCTCAGCCTCATTGAAGACACAAAGTAACATAGGTAAAACAGGGAACAGGGCAAAATGGTATATAACTCCAACCATAAATTACAGAGTATTAGCTAAAACACTGGTGGGAGCTCAGAGTAACATGGAAAGATCATTGTACTAATCCTGAGAGGAGCCTTAAAGGATATCAGGATTCAGGTGGCAGTGATGGGGAGCAGAGATGCATTTCAGAGGAAGAAACAGTAGGTAAAGACCCAGGTAGGAAGTTGAGCTGGCAGAGGGAGGAGCACAGGTGGGAAGCAGCTTTACTGGAGGGGCCCTCTCAAGAAACAAGAAGAGCTCTACTGTACAGCTGGAGTGGGACCAGATTACAGTGGCCTGAAGACTCATGAATGGAGCCCCAAACCTCCAGGCAGCTTAGTGTCTTTTCTTTTCTTTCTTTCTTTTGGAGACAGAGTCTCACTCTGTCGCCAGGCTGGAGTGCAGTGGCTCAATCTTGGCTCACTGCAACCTCCGTCTCCCAGGTTCAAGCGATTCTCCTGCCTTAGCCTGGGACTACAGGCGCGCACCACCATGCCCTGCTGATTTTTGCATTTTTAGTGGAGACAGGGTTTCACCATGTTGCCCAGGATGGTCTGGATCTCCTGACCTGGTGATCCACCCTCCTTAGTCTCCCAAAGTGCTGGGGTCATAGGCATGAGCCGCTGCGGCTGGCCAGCTTAGTATCTTTACAGTTCAAACCACCACCACTACCTGAGACCTACAGTCCTAGCCCCATGCCACCTCCCTCACCTCATCCAGAAGTTTGAAGGGGTGAATGCCAGATGTAGGTGGCAGATAGGGAACAACCGGACCAGCTAGTCTGGCTGGGCCTGGTGGCTCACACCTGTAATCCCAGCACTTTGGGAGGCCAAGGCAGGTGAATCACTTGAGGTCAGAAGTTTGAGACCAATCTGGCTAACATGGTGAAACCTCATCACTACTAAAAATACAAAAATCAGCCAGGCGTGGTGGCACGCGCCTGTAGTCCCAGCTACTTGGAAAGCTGAGGCACAAGAATGGTTTGAACCTGTGAGGCAGAGATTGCAATGAATTGACATTGCACCACTGCACTCCAGCCTGGGTGACAGAGTGAGAGTCCATCTGAAAAAAAAAAAGTGTAAGTGAGAAACTGTTGGAAGTTCTCCATCATCAGAGCCACCAAGGTCTAACTTTTTTCCTTTGAGCTGGGGCCTGAGAGGAACGTGAGATTTGATCGATCAAGAAGGCATGAAGGGAACAGAATGTGCAAAAGCATTGGGCCAGGAAACAATAAAGCATTAGCGGAGAGAGAGGAGACCTAATTTAGTCAGCAGGGGAAAAAGGTGTGGGGCATGGCTTGCCTGTCTGTCTCTCCATCTCTCCTTCTCTCTCATCTATTGAGAGAAAGCTGCTTCAGGACAGGGCCCCTGTCTTAGAAACGTCTAAATCCCTCAGAGCTTGCCCCAATGTTAGACACAAAGATAGTTTAAGAAAAACATAATGAGCAGATGAGAGGAATAAATTAATGAACAAATAGGCCTGGGTAGATGGCACTGGCTGGAGGTGTTTGAGGGTGAAGCTATGAGTGAGACAGTGTGAAACTGGAAGTCACAATGGGATGGCAGGAGGAAGACAGAGGTGAGCAGAGGCCAAGGGGACAGAGAAGCCAGAAACTGCCAATAAAAAAGAGGGGGAGGGGCCAGGCGCAGTGGTTCACACCTGTAATCCCAGCACTTCGGGAGGCCGAGGTGGGTGGATCACGAGATCAAGAGATCAAGGCCATCCTGGCCAACATGGGGAAACTCTGTCTCTACTAAAAATACTAAAATTAGCTGGGTTTGGTGGCACACGCCTGTAGTCGCAGCTACTTGGGAGGCCAAGGCAGGAGAATCACTTGAACCCTGGAGGCGGAGGTTGCAGTGAGCCAAGATCTCGCCATGGCACTCCAGCCAGGGTGACAGAGCGAGACTCCATCTTAAAAAAAAAAAAAAAAAGATGGGGAAGGAAAGGGGCCTGCTCTGCACGGGTTATGTACTTTTCAGTCCAACATGTTATTTATTTTGAAATGTTCTTCCCAACTAACCAAACACATAATTCCTGGCTTCCAGACTGTCAGACCCTCATCTGGGTGCCTCAGTCCTCATTTTCCCATAGTGCCATCCACAGTCATCAGTGTCCAATTTCACACCTTGTACCCCTGGCTGCGTGCTGTTGACACGTCTATGTTTCTTTATTTCAGGGCCTTGAGGCCAAGCCAGCCTCCATTTGAGGAGCATCCCTCACCTGGGATCCCCTGGAAGCTGTGTTTTTTCTGTATCTCCCTTTTCCTCTCATATACCCTTGGCTTCCTCGGTGGGGACCCACCACGGTTCCTACCACAAGTGGCTAAGGAGAGGATTCCCCTCCTGGGACCTGAACTCTGCCTCTTGCTGTTGAGTTGCTGCCACAGGCTTCCTGAGACCTGCAGCCCAGGTCTCCACTCCTCACTCCTTTCACATTTGTTAGGGAAAGGAGGGTGTGTAATTGAACAAGAAGAAAAACTGGCTGTGTGTGGTGGCTCATGCCTGTAATCCCAACACTTTGGAAGGTAGAGACAGGAGGATCACTTTAGCCCAGGAGTTCTAGACTAGCCTGGGCAACAAAGTGAGATCTCGTCTCTACAAAAAAAAAATCAAAAAATTAGCCAGGTATGGTGGCACATGCCGGTTGTCCCAGGTGTGTGGGAGGCCGAGGCAGGAGGATCACCTGAGCCCGGGAAGTTGAGGCTGAACTGCAGTGAGCTAAGATCGCATCACCGCACTCCAGCCTGGGCAAACAGAGACCCCGTCTGAAAAAAAAAAAAAAGGAAAAAAAAAACAACAATACAGGCAGTATTTGAATCTGACCCTTGAATCAGGCCGATGCCTCTTTGTCTTATGGACTGTCTAGCTTGCCATCCAAAGCCCCGTGGAATTCCATGCCTCTTCCCCACTATACTTTCTCCAAATCCTCACTAGTTCCCGGGTGTTGTCTTCCAGGGGGTTCCACAACAACAACATCAAGGCCATCCCAGAAAAGGCCTTCATGGGGAACCCTCTGCTGCAGACGATGTGAGTACTACTTTCTCTGGTCTCTTGATGCCGAACAGTGTTTCAAGGAGGAGGACGGAGGATGGGAAGGCTGGAGGGACTTCCCTAGAAAACAGCAGGGAGGCAGAAGTATGGGAGGGGTTGCCTTTCCCTGCGAGTTCCTTCCTGGGCCTACATTGGTAGGAGAAGAAAGCAGGGGTTGGCCTTTGTCCCAGCAGAAATGTCTGAAAAACTGAATTAAGTGTTTGGACCTTCTTCTTCCAGACACTTTTATGACAACCCAATCCAGTCTGTGGGAAGATCGGCATTCCAGTACCTGCCTAAACTCCACACACTGTAAGTTGTCTCCTGAGGGCCGCTGCAGCCTGAACCTCCCCCTTTCCTCACACCTGCATTCTCTCTCCTGCTCTCCGCCCGTAGATCTCCAACTTGCCAGGTGCAAGCCCACTTCAAGGCATGGTCTTCAAGGCTGCAGGCCTCTGCTTTGCTCAGACCCATTTCCACCTCTTTCTAAATTTAATAGCCTCCCTCCACCTCCCTGACCTGCGGCTTCTTCCCAGGTCTCAAAGGGACAAAGAAGGTCCATCTCCATAGCCAAGGACTTTCATTTGGCCTCTTGGGTTTTATGCTGCTCATGGTCACTTCTCCAGAAATGACCGAAGAGTTTTGAATATGGTGTGTTCTCTCAAGGGTGGCTCTTCTGTGGCCTTGGATCCCAGATCCCTGGGCCCTTTGCTATGCCATCGTTATTTCCCCTCTCTCATTCCCTAATTTCCAGCCCAAGTCCCATTTCTTTTTGAAGAAATTTCCATGGAGGCAGGCACAGTGGCTCACGCCTGTAATCCCAGCACTTTGGGAGGCCGAGGTGGGTGGATCATTTGAAGTCAGGAGTTCGAGACCACACTGGCCAACATGGTGAAACCCTGTCTCTACTAAAAATACAAAAAATTAGCTGGGTATGATGGTGAGCACCTGTGATCCCAGCTACTCGGGAGGCTGAGGCAGGAGAATCGCTTGAACCCAGGAGGCAGAGGTTGCAGTGAGCCAAGATCACGCCATTGCACTCTAGCCTGGGCAACAAGAATGAAACTCCATCTCAAAAATAAATACATAAATTAGCTGGACATGGCTGTGCATGCCTGTAGTTCCAGCTAAGCTACTTGGGAGACTGAGGCAGGAGAATCACTTGAACCTGGGAGGCAGAGGTGACAGTGAGCCAAGACTCAGTCTCAAAAAAAAAAAAAAAAAAAAAAAAAAAAGGCTTCCATGGATTGCTGTCAGCCTACTGTGGCACCACAGTAACACAGCCAGCATCGCCAAAGCACATACTTAACTTTCATGTCCATTATGGCATTTCATCTGCATCCTAACCCTGTGAGGTAGGTGTTATTGGTCCATTTTACACACAGAACATGAGGTGCTCAGGCCCTGCGTGGGCATGAATCCAGAACCCTTTAATTTCAGATTCTGGGCTCATTTCTGGACCCCACACTGCCTCCTCAGGGCCTTTCACAATGCTCAATTTTCTGCACTGCTGTTGTATGCAGGCCCCATGTGGGTCCGTGTCCTCAATAAGATAGGATGTGGTGGGGAGAAGGAAAACTACTGGTCTAAAGCAGTTTAAGAGAACTGATAGTTTCAATAAAGTTCTAGCAGATGACAATTTAGGGGAGATCCTATCTCCAGTTCTAATAAGCAAAACCCAGCAGCCAAGGGCTTCTCCAGAAGCACCCAAGCTGTTGTCTATTAACCAGAGGCCATTTCCATGTTGCTTGCCTGTGGGGTTTTTGCAAGCTGAAGGGTGAATGCTGAGGTTACCCCGTTCTGTCTGGGCAAGGGTGTGCTGAGCAAACTTAGGCAAATGGCTGGTTGGACCCTGTTAAGCTTGGCTCAGACTCCACCAGGGCCTGGGTGGCTGACTTGAAGGAGATTGCGGGGAAGGATGACATTGTCCCCAAGGGAGGAGTCCCCGAGGGGAGACAAAACAGAGAACTGAGAGTCTGGATGTTGAGATGCTCTGACTCCACTCCTCAGAGCTCATTGTCTCTGTTTCCAGATCTCTGAATGGTGCCACAGACATACAGGAGTTTCCAGATCTCAAAGGCACCACCAGCCTGGAGATCCTGTGAGTGACTCTCTCTCCCTCCACCTTATCTGTCACCCAGCTGCATCCCCAAGGGCTCTTCCACCTCCTTGCCGCTGGAAGGCTGTCCAGGTTCTTTGCTTCCCTCTTATCCAGCCTGCCTCTACTGCTAGCTCTACCTCAGGGGTCCATGGCTTCCTTCTAATGTGGCATTGCCCCCAGGCAAGGTCAGGAGGTGGCAGGTGGGATGGCAGGGAGGAGGCTGGTCTTTCTTTCTTTACCATGTTGGATTTTTCAGGTATGAATTCAGAGCTCCTAAACCTAAGACACAGGTACATTGAGGGTTGAAGCGGTGGAGGGGAGGGTTGTGAAAACCCATCTTCTTTGCCTTTCTGAAGCTTGATTCCAACAAAGACATTCTTGTATTTTCTATTATTATATCTATGGCGCAGAGGGAGGGAGTATCAAAGCACAGTAGGCCCTCAATACATTTAAATGAATGAAATGAAACAATTGAGCAAATACCCAGAGTGAGTGGCAGGAAGCCGGCTGCCCTGCCCCGTACCGCAAAGCTCATTCATGGCACCGTTGGGACTGGGACTCTCCTCTGTGCCTCTATTGTCTCCCCACTAGATTCACTGGCATGTGGAAAATTTTCCATGAGGGAAGTAGTCATTCCCCAGATATGACCTTGGCCTTGGGTCCTTCCTGGGACACCCTGCCCTAAGCCAAGCTGGCACTCCGACCTGCCCCCACAGCCCTCTCCAGACCAGCGCCTGGTTCTTCCCTTCTTTCCCATCTTTTCTGCCTCCTCCGAGGCACAGGGACCAAACTCTGTGCTTGGTTCCCATGGTCCCACTACGGTTTTGTTCTGTCTACTCCTTGCCCGTGAATATCCCCCGTCTTTAAGGTCCCTACAGCAGAGATTTGTGTCCCAGTCCTACAGGCCCAGTGCTGCTTGAGACCATTATGAGACCTGGGGTAGGGACGGGATGGGGATGCCTGGAGCGGGGCTGGACATGCTGGGACTGTCAGCCAAGCGGAGCCCTGGGCTCTCTCCACTCCCCTCTCTCTCCACTCCCCTCCCCCAGCTCCTCCAGGCCCAGGGGAGCTTGGGGCTCAGATGCCAGTGTCTGCTCATTTCTGTCCCCACAGCCCCACCCCCTGCCCTCTCTCTCCCTCCATTTCTCTCTTTTGTCAGCTCCGTCATCCCACGACACTATCAGGTCCAGAACTGGAGCCGGGTGGCTGGGAATGGCAGGGCCCCGGGCCTGGTGCCAGCTCCGTCTCTGTTCTCCCTGCAGGACCCTGACCCGCGCAGGCATCCGGCTGCTCCCATCGGGGATGTGCCAACAGCTGCCCAGGCTCCGAGTCCTGTGAGTGCTCACAAGCATTCTACAGTCTTGGCATTGTGCCCCCACCCCCATGTCCCACAAAAGGCCTCTCCTGCTTCTGTCCCACTTGGTCACTTCCCTTCCTGGAGAGTGGGGCAGCGTAGGCTCCCGCTAAGAGCCTGCCCCAGAGGGACTGCGTTTGAGGCACAGCTCTGCCACTTTCTAGCTTTATTGATTCGGACTCACTCTTTAATGTCGCTGAGCTTCGATATCCTCATCTATAAAATATGGGTCAGTTTGTAAAGGCTGAAAACAATAGGTAAAGCACCTAGTGCATAATGCCAATAAATGACATTATTACTCTAATTTACACAAGAAAATTAGTCCCCTCTTGGGATCTCTGGACTGTGGAGCTACTTAAGTGACCTCTGAAGGCAAGGGGAGTTTTCCTCTCTCCTTGGACTCTAACTTGAGTCCGAAGCTCCTCATCAGAGGCCACAGACCCGCAGCTCAAGATGGGTGGACCAACACACAGTGTGTGGAAAGAGCCCTGGTCTGGTGGTCCGGAGACACAGGCTCCAGACTCAGCCTGGCCGCTGACTGGTGGTAGGTGGTGTGTCCTTTAGCACGTCCTGTCCCCTCTGTGAGCCTCAGGTTTTTCATCTGCTGAGGGAAGGGGTTGGGCCGGATGATCCCTAAGGACCTTCAGCTCTGATCTTTCCTGCCGGTCCCATAAATGGTGACTGCAGGTGCTTGGGTTGGCATTCCTCAGTGATATCTGATGTCTTCTCTGCTGGCTGGCTCAGTGCCCCTCTCCCCAACTCTCTGCCTCTTTCCTCTCGCCATACCCCTCTCATTTCTGGTTCCTTTTCCCCCGGGACTCTCCCAGGTGCTCCCAGGCCATCATGTGATAAGGTAACCCCATCTAGGCCCAGTGAGGAGCGGGACTTGGTAGGAGGACATGCAGGGAGAGTGAATTGAGGAGACTGGTGCCCTGGTGTGAGACGTATCAACAGCCACGTTGCTGTGGGGTCCCCACAGCCTTTGGCTGCTTGACAGGAAGGCACGGCCCTGGCCAGAGCCCCCCACTCCCCTGCCCCCACAGCCCTCACATAGCCACCACCTCACCCCAGCCCTGGCCTTTCTCTTCCCCAGGGAACTGTCTCACAATCAAATTGAGGAGCTGCCCAGCCTGCACAGGTGTCAGAAGTTGGAGGAAATGTGAGTCTGGGGTGGGGGAGAGGCAAAGGCATGCCAGCCAGACCCTGAGCAAGTCTTGCAGGGAGGCACATTGGGGTGTCAGTAAGGGCAATGCACACTTTGACATTTCCTCCTCCTTTTTCCTGAGTTTGTTGAACCCAGCATTTAGGGCTGAGAGCTTGGCAGAGGCCTGCACAGTGGTCCTAGGACTCACAGCAGATGACAGACCCAGGAGCTGGTGTCCAAAAGGAGTCTCAAGGTGGCTCCTTATGAATCAACAGCAACGCAGAAATGCAGGAGTGATTAGGCCAGTGGAGGGCCAGGGTCACATCAGGGCTCCATGGGTTGGACCAGAGAAGGCTGTTAGGAGTTGGAACACCCTGCATTTTGGAACATGCTCTCTCCTTTTCCATACCCCCATAAACACATACACGTATATGTGTGTATGTGTCTGCATGTTACACACAGATGTACAAAACCGTATGTGGAAGAAGCAGCCTGAGATTCAAAGGTCCCAAAGAAAATATCACTTTAAAAATTCTTTAAGCTCTGTTAACCCAGCTCCTGTTTTCTCAAGCCAGCACGGCCTCTTGAGCCTCCCTGTGTCTGTCCCCTGCTTCTAGGCAGGGCCATGCCTTTTGGCGCTGGGGCAGGGTAGGGGTATGATGGTCTCCTGTTTGTCTAGGTGCCAAGGGAAGGAGGGTCTTCCACATGGCTGAGGGTCCATCTCCCGTTCAGACAACCAGTCTACTGAGCTCGGCTTCCTGGCTCCGGCCAGTCACTTAGGCTGGGCGGTGCTCTGCTTCTGAGCTAGGGTCTGGAGGACCCATGGTGATGGGGAGGTGTGGGGGCCAGTTTGGCTGGGCTGGGAGCCAAACCCAGTGGGAACCCTGGAAGCTGACTCCCTTTTGGGCCACAGGGGTGGTTTTGTGGCTTTGTCTCCTGACCCACTTACCCAAGGCAACCGGATCCCCTTGTACTCCCTTTAATTCTGGTGACTTCCTCGGGCTGGGCTCTTTCTTCCTGTGCCAGGAGAAGTGGGGGGCTCTCCTTTCTTCCTCCCAGTGCTCGGGGGGCATGGAGCAGAGCCAGGGTCTGAGCCTGCCGACTCATCTAGCCTCTCTTGCTGCCCTAGCGGCCTCCAACACAACCGCATCTGGGAAATTGGAGCTGACACCTTCAGCCAGCTGAGCTCCCTGCAAGCCCTGTGAGTACCTGCACCCAGGGGTGGGCCATGGAGGAGCCACCATGTCCCTCTGCCAGGCATGCTCATTCTCATAGCACATGTGTACAGTTTAAGCAGACGTGACATGCACGTCACCTCCCAGCTCCATAGCCCCCACCCCCAGCGCGCACGCACACACACACACACGCGCGCAGACACACACACACACACACACACACACTTCTCTAGCTGGTACCTAGGAGGCCCTGAGGCTCTGGAGGCAAGCTGTCATGTCCCTGTTCCTGGGGCCACAGCCAGCTTAGGAGCTGGGCAGCAGCAGCAGGTACCTTCCGCCAAAGGCTAAGGTTGCTGTTACTGAGGCCAGGTCAGACAGGGTTATGTGAGGGAGAGCCCATGATGGGAACAGTGAGTCCTCCACATGTTATGTCCCCTCCTGTCACACCCTCTCTGCCTGCAGGGATCTTAGCTGGAATGCCATCCGGTCCATCCACCCCGAGGCCTTCTCCACCCTGCGCTCCCTGGTCAAGCTGTAAGTGCCTGCTGCATTCTCCTCCAGGATGCTGGGGGCTAGTCGGGACTATGGGCTGGCCAACGGGGGCAGGAGGGCCACCCCAGAGCAGGAACATGCATATCCCAGGGAGATGGGCCTCAGCCTAATCAGTCATTCTGACAATTCGTTTGACAGAGTGTGGGGCCTAATAAACAGAGAGCTTGCCTCTTGCAAGCTCTGGAACATCATCTGCTAATGTTCTGCAGTGTTTTGGCAGCCTCAGCCCTCCTCGTCCCTCCTTGCCTGGGTCCTTCCCCCATCCTCTCTATACACCGATAAAGAAGATGTATTGGGCCTGGAGTCCCCTCACACACAGGAGAGTCTCAGAGAGCTCAGGGGTCCCCTGCTTGAGCACTGCTCTAGAGGGCTGCCATTCTGTGGGGCAGCATGGGATCTCAGTTCCTTTAAATTACATAGGATGTAAACAGTGATCAGTGTTGGCTGCATGGTCAGTGTGTCAGGGCTGGAAGGGCCTCTGAGGCAGCTGCCATGTACTGTGGGGCAGGTTATTCACTGCACAAGGGCTCCTGCCCAAGAGGGAGCTGACAGCCTGCCACCTCCTTGCCAAGCTGTGAGTCCTAAAGGCTACCCAGACTGTCTACCCACTGGGCCCTTTTCTGGTTAACACAAAGACTCCTTTTGGGCCAGCTCCAGCCCTGGCCTCAGAGACCATCTAGCCCCACCCACTTCATTTCACAGGTGAGGCCTCCAAGGCCCAGGAGGGGAAGCTTACTCAAAGCCAAGGGCCAGAACTCCCAGCGGGCACACAAGTTCCTCCTCAGGCTGGGGCCATGGCTTTACAACACTCTCACCTCCGTCTTCCCCCTCCTGTTTTCTCTAGCCCTGCCAGATAGGTAGGGTGTATATTTTTATCCCTTTGAAAGATGAGGACACTGAAGCTCAGGCAGATTTGCGGCTCCCCTTGGTTACACAGCAAGTTGGTGACAGCGCCAGGTTTCCTGCCTTCCAGTCCAGGGCTGTTTCCACGACGCACAGTCTGTGGTCTTGGTGTTTGGTTTGGAACCCTGGGCTTCCTCTAATGTGTCTCCAGTAGAAGAACATGCATGTCCTCACCTCTGGCTACAAAGCAGGCTCTACAAGATGGAACGGATGACCCAATCCGTGCTTGTAGCCAGATGACCGGCTCTGTCCAATCCCAGACTCGGGCCTCTATGTCATCAGAAAAATGGTAGGAAAGGCAAGGGATGGGATCAACAACAGGAAGCTTCCCCGGGGGAGTGGGCAGGGCCTCCTGGATGGCACTCAGACCTGGGCATAGGACCTGTGGTTGAGGGAGCTCTGTTACCTACAAATTGGGACAGCTTGGCATTAAGTTAGAACAGTCCCTGTTACATAGTTGGCACCGTTACGTGTTGAATGAATGAGTGAATGAAAGAATGAATAAGCTGTAGATGGTGCCTCTAGCAACTCTTGGCTGCCCTCCTCCCTCGGCATTCAATGCTGTCTTCTAAGCTTCTCTTCTGTCCTTTGCTCCTCTCCTCTTGCTTCCATCCCAGGCACACTGGCCACATCCTCAGCACAGCCCTGCCCCCTCAGCAGTCCCACTGACTGCCAATAACCCTGACCATCCACTGTCCTAGGGACCTGACAGACAACCAGCTGACCACACTGCCCCTGGCTGGACTTGGGGGCTTGATGCATCTGAAGCTCAAAGGGAACCTGGCTCTCTCCCAGGCCTTCTCCAAGGACAGTTTCCCAAAACTGAGGTGAGGGACTGGCTTTTCCCAACACCTGGGTAGGCCAACTGGAGGCTCTGGAGGGACAGGGAGAAAGCCGGACAGCCTCACTCTGAGACAAGCCTACAGGCTTAGGGATTGACCAAGATTTAGTGGAAGGGCTCACCTGACTGCCTGCAGACCAGATGGGATCTGGTTCATGCCTTCTCTTCCGCCTTATCTCCTCGGTAACATTTTCCCCTGTCCCAAGCACCAACCCTAGTGGGCACTGGGACCCAAGAGAATAGAAGTAAGATGATGTGCAGACCCCCTAGTCCTCCTTGTGCTTCACCTGGTTCCACATGTCTAGATTATCTGTCCTCACTTGGGCAGCATCTGAGCCCCTGGAATCAGGGCAGAGCTCAGGAACTGATGAGTGGAAAACAGGCTGCACAGCCAGGCCCTGGTGCTAATGACATCCAGGCCTCCTCCATGCAGCAGCAGTAGTGCAGCCTGTGTGGCCCAAGCCGTGCCTGCTGCATGCTAATGAGATACCCTCAGGGCCTCTGTGCTCACCCTCAGAGGGCACCAAATCCAGCTCCAATATGCCCAGAGATGGGGGAGGGATATGGTGCAGGTTCTCACTGAGGGCCAGAGTGAAGAATGGCTAGGAGAATCCCTGTCTCCTCAAATATAGAAGAGGAGGTGCTGCCTGGGAGGAGGAGCAGAGCACTGGCAGTGCTGTGTAGCCTTGGGGAAGCCTCTCCCCTCTCTGAACCTGCGGAGAGGACTCCTTAAACAATGGGCAGAACGTTTCTCTCCCCATCTCACTTGCCAAGAGGAACCAAGAAAGACAGGAATGCATCCAGAGCCCTTCAGGTCAGGAGTCAGGCTGCAAGGCCCTTACAAAGGAAGCCCAGGAAGCTGCTAGCACAGTGAACAGGGAACTTGAGGGCTGAAGGACAGGTACTGAGTGCCCAGCCCCTGGGATGGAGATCTCTTAAATCAGACTTAGGTCTTAGACCCCAAAGATGCTTAGGCAGCCCACCTGCCCGCTTCTTCCTCACCAGGATCCTGGAGGTGCCTTATGCCTACCAGTGCTGTCCCTATGGGATGTGTGCCAGCTTCTTCAAGGCCTCTGGGCAGTGGGAGGCTGAGGACCTTCACCTTGATGATGAGGAGTCTTCAAAAAGGCCCATGGGCCTCCTTGCCAGACAAGCAGAGAATCACTGTGAGTGACTGGGGGCCCTGGGCTGGGCTGGGAAGAATAGTGGGCTGTGGAGAGGTAGTTAGAAGGGATTCTTTGGGGATCTGAAAGGGCATCTGACAGCGGCTGCAGATGGAAGCCCCGCAGAGGTGGGAGGAGTTGCCTGTGACCTGGGAGGAAACTCTACCTCTGTTTGCACTTCTTCTCTCCAAGACTACACCCAGAGGTGTTTAGGACAAAAAAATGAGGATAATAATGGCTGTGGCAATGTCGCAATATCTGCCTAGCCCTTTGTAGCTCACAATGTGCCTCTGACGCACCATCTCACTTAGCCCTCCCCTTGTGGTCCACATGTTTCTTCTCCTTCAACTGTAGGGTATTCTCAGAGAAGAAGACCCATTATTTCATCAATCTGAGCCAATAGGATTTAATTAAATCAATTGAATTAAACCTATTTCCAGAAAAAAAAAATCCCCGCATAGTATGTCCTAGAACTAACGGAACAGTGTAGGGATTATTGCCATCCAAGTCCATCCTGCACCGCCAGTCTGCCCCACAAGTCTGAAAGTGAGACTTCAGTGGCCACCAGCTGCAAGAGAGTTTGCTGAGCAAGGCCATCCCAGTGCAGGCTGTCTTGGGCCATCTGTCTGTGTTTCTGGAAGAGTTAGGGTAAAAGGCACGTGTTGGAGGCAGGTGGCCAAGTGGGTTTTGAGGGATCATTTACTAAGTGGTGTCTTAGATACTAAGGGCAAAGAAAAGGGTTTCCCTCCCCCCCACCCTGTATTGCAGAACATAAGCAGAATTAGGAGGGAGAGAATAGGGATCCTCTGCTTTGGGAGATTCTTTTTCCACTTCTAACTCTCCAGGACATTTCAAAAGAAACAAACAAAAAAAAAGATCAAATATAAACGTGTAAGAAAAACATCTCATGACAGTGTAGACAGAACTGAGGTCCAAACCCAACTAGTACAACATTTACCAGTCGGATTGCATTGGACCAGTCATGTAGCCATACTGAGCCTTAATTTTCTTTAAATGAGAAAGATAATTGGCTGGGCAAAGTGGCTCATGCCTGTAATTCCAGCACTTTAGGAGGCCAAGGCGGGTCATTTGAGGTCAGGAGTTCGAGACCAGCCTGGCCAAAGTAGTGAAACCCCATGTCTACCAAAATAAAAAAAATTACCCAGCCATGGTGGCATGCATCTGTAGTTCCAGCTACTCGGGAGGCTGAGACAGAAGAATGGCTTAAGCCCAGGAGGCAGAGGTTATAGTGAGCTGAGATCACACCACTGCACTCCAACCTGGGTGACAGAGTGAGACTCTGTTTCAAAAAAAATAAATAAATAAGTAAATGAGAAAGACAATGCATAGCTCATAGGCTGTTGGGGAAGACTAAAAGATTCCATAAATGATGAAGTATGCTCACTGCTACTACTGAGGACTGGGGCCTTCTTGTGTGCATGCACAGGGAGAGTGCAGCTGTGAAGTCCAGGGTACAGTATCTGGAGGGCAAATGGTGGGCAGGCAATCTGGGGGTCTCTGAGAGCCCTCTTCCCAATGTACTAATGCACCTCCCTAGGGAGGGTGTGAGGACCTGATGAGGAGGAGCCCAGCAGCCTGGCTGGCTCTGGGCCCCAGACGGCTGTCCCCGGGGGACATTCCCGGATGTCTGCTGAACACTCCCTCAGGGGGCTGGAGGGAGGAATGGAAACTTTCCTTCCTCAAGGTGAAACTTTCCACCGGGCTTAGGTCTTGGAGAGCCACAGGGCGTCAAGATCGTGGGCTGCCTGCTGCCTGTAACGGGAGCTAGGGCAGGGCCCCCTACTTCCTGTGGGAGCTAATGAGCCTCGAGAAGGAAAGCCAGGAGCTGCTGCTCCAGCCAGATTCTATTTCCTCCTTGTTTGAAGAGTGGTTACTTAACACCTTGGCTGTGACTTTCCCAGCCTCAGACAGAGTCCACAGGTTTCACCCCTTGTGTTTCATTCATGCATTTTGATTTCAAAGAATTGCTGAGCTCTGCTCTGGAGGGGAGGAGTAGGCAGGGAGTGAAAGGTAGAGAGAGGAGGAAATGCCAGGACTCTCTGGGCACAGCTTGGCCTCCTACCCACCCTGATGGTGTCTGGGCCAGGGGCAGCTTCGCAGTCTTCCTGCCTCCTGGGAAAACTCCCAACTGACGGTGTCCACCCTTTAAGTGGAGAGGAAGGAGCCACACAGGAAACAGACTTTGTGAGCCAAAGATGGAACAAGTGCAGCCAACAGAGTCACCTATCCATTACCCTGTGTGATGGAGGAAGAGCCCACAGGATGCCAGCTCTTAAACCTCAATATTGTACAGTTGCCTTTTGAAGACAAGCCATTCTTTCCCCAGCTTGGGTCCTCAGACACATTTCCCAGTCTGACTTGAGAAACTTGTCTTATTCTTTAAAAAGTCTTTCAGTGATGGATTATCACTGCAGAAAAAAAAAAAAGTTTTGTCTTTATACATTATAAAATGTTCTAGATTCTCATTTCAAAAAAAATTTTTTTTTTGAGGTGTAGTTTTGCTCTTGTTACCCAGGCTGGAGTGCAATGGCGTGATCTTGGCTCACCGCAACCTCCGCCTCCTGGGTTCAAGCAATTCTGCTGCCTCAGCTTCCCAAGTAGCTGGGACTAAAGGTGCATGCCACCATGCCCAGCTAATTTTTTTGTATTTTTAGTAGAGATGGGGTTTCACTATGTTGACCAGGGTGGTCTCGATCTCCTGACCTCGTGATCCACCTGCCTTGGCCTCCCAAAGTGCTGGGACTATAGGCGTGAGCCACCACACCTGGCTTATTTCAATATTCTTATAGAATTTGTGGACCTCTAACATGCCTGCAACCCTCTAGAGTTCACAGGACCTAGTTTGAGAAACACTGCGATAGTGAATAAGAAAAAAAAGTGTAGGCCGGGCGCGGTAGCTCACGCCTGTAATCCCAACACTTTGGAGAGGCCCAGGTGGGCGGATCACCTGAGGTTGGGAGTTTGAGAACAGCCTGACCAACATGGAGAAACCCTGTCTCTACTAAAAATACAAAATTAGCCAGGTGTGGTGACACATACCTGTACTCCCAGCTACCTGGGAAGCTGAGGCAAGAGAATCACTTGAACCTGGGAGGCAGAGGTTGTGGTGAGCCGAGATCACACCATCGCACTCCAGCCTGGGCAACAAGAGTGAAATTCCATCTCAAAAAAAAAAGAAAAGAAAAAGAAAAGTTTAAAGCCTAGACTTAGAATTGAAAAGAACGTTAAAGGTGATCTAGTCCCACCTTGATGCTACACTCTGATTCAATGTAAAAGTGCTTTCTCTCACACTGGGGACTTCCTGCTTTAGATCATCAGCGACAAATCATGTTCAGCTCATGCATCTGTAAATCTCCTCTACCCTCCCCACCCTCTGACCTCCCAAAATAATCAGTCCTGGCCGGGCGTGGTAGCTCACGCTGCAATCTCCGCACTTTGGGAGACCGAGGCGGGCGGATCACCTGAGGTCAGGAGTTCAAGATCAGCCTAGCCAACATGGTGAAACCCTTTCTTTAAAAAAAAATCAGTCCCTTGCCTGGGAAGGCATAACAGTAAAACATCTGGGCTCTGTAGTCAGACTAACCTGCATCTGAATTGTGGTCTGTTGCTGTGAGTCTGTGGGCAAGCCACTTAACTTCAATGAGCCTCAGTTTCCTTATCTGTCACCTGCCTCACATGGCTGCTGTGAAGGTTAATGGGACCATGAAGATGAGGACTCGCTGGGCATAGTACCCGGTGCGGAATTAGAACTCAAGGAATGTTAACCCTTATTGTTAAGTAAATCTACTAGCTTAATTTTTCTTCTAATTGATACATGACAGATGTATATTTGTGGGTGGCACGTGTGATTATTTAATACATTCATATAATGTGTAAAGATCAAATCAGAGTTAACTGGGATATTCTTTACCTTAAATATTTGTCTTTTCTTTATGGGAGAAACATTCAAATTATTCCCTTCTAGCTAGGAAATAAACCTGCTGGCTGGTGCCGCTCACTGTAGCATGACAGTTTGCCTCCTTATTGTCTCCACAAGCTCTTTGAGAGCAGGCCCATCTCTTACTGAAATTCTTCTACATTTGCGCAGTGCCCGAATTGCACTCTGCAGATGTGGCCCTACTCTGCATCTGTTGAAGGCGGGGTGTTCCTTTGTTGGACAGTTCTAATTGTGGGAACTTACTCTTGTTAGTAGTTACAAGTAGAATGTCTCCATTAGAATCATAATTTGCCTCCCTCTACAATCCATCCACTAACCCCGGCTCTACCCTCTGGGGAAAAACAGCATGTAGAAGTCTAATTCCTTTACCCCTAAGGGTCCTTCAGCCCTTTGAGAACAGCTGGCATATCCCCACTTACTCTTGCCTCCTCCAAGTTAAACACCACCCAGTTGCCTTGACTGTTTCTCTCATAAATGGCTTCTGCTCCCTCACCGTCCCTAGTTCACAGCTGAACACATTTCAGCTCACTGATGTTTTTCTTAATGTGTAGTTTTCACAACTGGACACAAAATTACAGTGACAGCCCAGCCAGAGTAGAGAAACGTGTGATCACTAGCATATATTCTTAAAACAGCCTCCACTCCAACTCGAAGCAGCACTGGTGAGTAAGGCCGACTAGATAGAGCACAGAGCCCTGGTTGATAGAAAGAGAAGGTCTCCATGAAATGTTTGCTGTACACTTTTCCGTGCAGACCATCCACATGTGGGTAATGGGAAGCTGACCAAATCTTTACCCCCAAGGGTAGAAATGGATGTGCAGGATTGCTGGAATGACCGGTGCTGAGCAGAGTTACAAGGGACAACCGCTTAAAGGAAGGGGTGTTTAGAGGTAGGGCTTGACTGACACCGACACCCAGGTTCCTGCATCACTTTCTTGTCTCTCCTCTCAGATGACCTGGACCTGGATGAGCTCCAGCTGGAGATGGAGGACTCAAAGCCGCACCCCAGTGTCCAGTGTAGCCCTACTCCAGGTGAGATGGTGTCTGAGGAATGGGGGCGAGAGGGAATGAAGAAGGGGCACCCAACCACCTAGTTGGGGTACTAGTTCAGCCAGGCATGTCTGCAGCCACATTCTTTGCCTGACTCCCAGACTGCTGATGGAGGGCCCTCCTTTCATGATACCTGGGGAAGGAACTGGAGTTCTTTCCCTTGGGTGGCTGCTTGCAGGGAGTAGCATGAGTGGAGGGGAAGTCAAGCAATCAGCCAATTAGCATTTATGCATCCAGGAGAAAACTACTGTCACACAGGAGAGAAGCAGGAAAGAATGCCTTGACCCCCACTGCGCAGGGTGACACGTGGGACTGCTTTTGAGTATTCCCTGAGTCTAAAACCCATACCACAGAATCCTAGAGCCAGGTGGGACTCTGAAAGGTCACCTTCTCCATCCCTTACTGCTCCATCCCAGGAAGATTACGGTGTCTGTTAAAACTCTGCACAGTAGAAAAACTCCATAGTATCCCTGGGTAACTCCTTATAGCACCATCTAACCCTTACAGTTGGGGAAGCCTCCTTTAGAGTCTAACCTAAATCCATCTTGCTGTAAAAAAAATAAAACAAGTAAGAAAACTCTCTTTCTCTTTGGTGTAATTCAACTTGAGATGTTTAGGGTGAGGAAATCCCTTCCCTTGCATATAAAATGCTAACAAGGCCGCAGAAGGCGGCAAGCACCATGCTGCTTAGACAAGGATGGGAACTCTTCAGAATGAACAGAACGTGATGAACAGTTTGTTTCTTCTATTTCATTCCACCTCCATTTTCCAGTTTTCCAGCTTTCTCTGGCCCAGGACCTTTGCCTTCTCCCTTTACCTTCTCTAAAGCCTATATAGAGTGGTTGCCTGACCTTGCCCAGCCCGAGTTCTCAGCGCTTGGTGACAACAGCACGCCCCCTAGTGCCAGCTTGGGGCCAGAGCACTAACCCAACCTGGAGGAAGCAGGTGCTGTTTCTGACTTGGAAACACACATGCTTCATTCACAGTGCCATCGAAATTTCACCTCTGAAAACCAGTAATCGGCAGGGATGAGGTAAAAGAGGAAGTTCCAAAAGACAAAGTCCAACTTAAGCTTGCTTCTAAAGTAACTCATACCAAGTGGTCGAATAATTATGGTACATTTTATGGTATATAAAATATGTTTTGAGTAATATAAAGATATTTTCTGGGAAAAAATTTGGGAAAGTCTGCTTGATAAAAATGTAACTTAAAGAGAATGAGAAACTTATGTACAGCTGTCTTAGTCCACTTTGTGTTGCTATAACAGAATACCTGAGGCTAGGTAATTTATAAAGAAAGAGGTTTGTTTGACTCACAATTCTGGTGGCTGGAAGGTTCAAGCCTGGGCATCTGATGAGGGCCTCAGGCTGCTTCAACTTGTGATTGAAAGCAGAAGGGGAGCGGTGTGTGCAAATAGATCACAGGGTGAGAGAGAGGCTGGACTCCCTTTAATAACCTGCTCTTAGGGAACTAATCCATTCCCTGGATTGATGGAGAACTCACTCACTCCCACAGGAGGACATTAATCTGTTCCTGAGAGATCTGCCCCCATGACCAGACACCTCCCACTAGGCCCCCCCTAACACTGTCACACTGGGGATTCCATTTCAGCATGAGTTTTGGTGAAGACAAACCATATCCAAATGATAGCAACAGAAAAATCTTAATTTAGTTTGTTTTGTTTTGTTTTATTTTTTATAGAGATGGGGTTTCACCATGTTGGCTAGAATGGTCTCAATCTCCTGACCTCGTGATCCACCCACCACAGCTTCTCAGAGTACTGGGATTACAGGCGCGAGCCACCACACCCGGCCTTTAATTTAGTTTAAAAACCTATGTGTATGTATGTATTTTTTAAAGACCAGAAGGAAACACATGAAAATAATGAGCTATCTCTGAGAAGTGATAGCTTTTTAAATTTTTCCATGTTATATTTTCAAATTTTCTACAATTATCACCTATTATATTTGGTAATAAGAAAAAAATGATTTAAAAATAGCTCCCACAGGCCAGGCATGGTGGCTCACATCTGTAATCCCAGCACTTTGGGAGGTCGAGGTGGGTGTATCACCTGAGGTCAGGAGCTTGAGATTAGCCTGGCCAACATGGTGAAACCCCATCTTTACTAAATAAATACAAAAATTAGCCAGGCTGGTGATATGTGCCTGTAATCCCAGCTACTTGGGAGGCTGAGGCAGGAGAATTGCTTGAACCTGGGAGGCGGAGGTTGCAGTGAGCCAAGATCTTGCCACTACATTCNAAAAAAAAAAAAAAAAAAAAAAAAAAAAAAAAAAAAAAAAAAAAAAAAAAAAAGTTAGCTCCCACAAAAGCCTCTCAAATTCACAAGCTACCTAGAAATACATTGAAGAAAAAGAGTCTGAAGCCAAAGGAAATGAAGAAATAATATTTCCAAAGTTACAAGGTGATTTAGGAAGACTTTGGGGAGATGGATGGCAAACACCAGGATGTCACCCATCTCGAATGGACACACGTAGGAAAGAAGTCATCTGTATTTTGATTTACTGGACTTCAGACACTTTACCTCCCAAACACTGATTGACTGACAAATACTAAATGTGGTCCGTACCCCTCTCACAGAGCAAGGGAGGCAGGCTGGTAGAATATTTGGTCAGGATTCTCCCACAGTGGGAGCTTAGTGGATTACGGGGGACTGACTGAGAGAAACAGAGGCTCAGGCATAGACCAGTTGCTATCTGGGCAGTCCCTCACACCTCTGTCCCTACCCGCCATGTCTCCCAAAGCTGACATCCTCTCCACTCCCTGATGGCAGCCTGTACTTCCTTTCTTTCAAGTGCTGTCCTTCACTTAACATTTGCTCACTGTCTGGGTTTGTACCGTGTGTGTGCGCTTATATCTTTCTTTGAGAGAGAGAGTTGTGCTCTATCAGCCAGGCTGGAGTGCAGTGACACGATCTCGGCTCACTGCAACCTTCAGCTTCCAGGTCCTGGGATTCTCCTGGACCTGGAGATTCTCCTGCTTCAGCCTCTCAAGTAGCTGGGGCTACAGGTGTGTGCCACCACACCCAGCTAATTTTTTGTGTTTGTAGTAGAGATGGGGTTTTGCTATGTTGGCCAGGCTGGTCTCAAACTCCTGACCTCAGGCGATCCAGCCCCTTGGCCTCCAGAAGTGCTGGGATTAGAGTCATGAGTCGCCACGCCCGACCTATATTCTATGTTCTGCCTTATTGAGAGGAGGGTTGGGGTTACCCCACCTGCAGCTCTTTGGAAGAAGAGTCGTATGTCCCACTGCTCCTCCCCACAACCCCAGCTGGGAGTCTCTAAGGTGAGAGACTCTCCAACTGGGAGTTCTCTGGGGGCAGAAGCCAGGTCAGCCTCCCTTAGACCTCGAGTTTTCTGAGGGCAGACGCCATGCTCATCTCCTTTTGACTGGAAATTCTCTGAGTGCAGAGGCTGACCTTGCCCTCAGGACCTGGTCCCAGCATCCTCTGGCCCAGGGCTAATGCCGGATCCTCTCTCCTACAGGCCCCTTCAAGCCCTGTGAGCACCTCTTTGAAAGCTGGGGCATCCGCCTGGCCGTGTGGGCCATCGTGTTGCTCTCGGTGCTCTGCAATGGACTGGTGCTGCTGACCGTGTTCGCCGGCGGGCCTGTCCCCCTGCCCCCGGTCAAGTTTGTGGTAGGTGCAATTGCAGGCGCCAACACCTTGACTGGCATCTCCTGTGGCCTTCTAGCCTCGGTCGATGCCCTGACCTTTGGCCAGTTCTCTGAGTACGGCGCCCGCTGGGAGACGGGGCTGGGCTGCCGGGCCACGGGCTTCCTGGCGGTACTGGGGTCGGAGGCGTCGGTGCTGCTGCTCACCCTGGCCGCGGTGCAGTGCAGCGTCTCGGTCTCCTGCGTCCGGGCCTACGGGAAGTCCCCCTCCCTGGGCAGCGTCCGAGCAGGGGTCCTGGGCTGCCTGGCGCTGGCCGGGCTGGCCGCCGCGCTGCCGCTGGCCTCCGTGGGCGAATATGGGGCCTCCCCGCTCTGCCTGCCCTACGCGCCGCCCGAGGGCCAGCCCGCAGCGCTGGGCTTCGCCGTGGCCCTGGTCATGATGAACTCCTTCTGCTTCCTGGTCGTGGCCGGCGCCTACATCAAACTCTACTGTGACCTGCCGCGGGGCGATTTCGAGGCCGTGTGGGACTGCGCCATGGTGAGGCACGTGGCCTGGCTCATCTTCGCAGATGGGCTCCTCTACTGTCCCGTGGCCTTCCTCAGCTTCGCCTCCATGCTGGGCCTCTTCCCCGTCACGCCCGAGGCCGTCAAGTCCGTCCTGCTGGTGGTGCTGCCCCTGCCTGCCTGCCTCAACCCGCTGCTCTACCTGCTCTTCAACCCCCACTTCCGCGATGACCTTCGGAGGCTCCGGCCCCGCGCAGGGGCCCCAGGGCCCCTCGCCTTCGCTGCAGCCGGGGAGCTGGAGAAGAGCTCCTGCGATTCTACCCAGGCCCTGGTGGCCTTCTCCGACGTGGATCTCATTCTGGAAGCTTCTGAGGCTGGGCGGCCCCCTGGGCTGGAAACGTACGGCTTCCCCTCAGTGACCCTCATCTCCTGTCAGCAGCCAGGGACCCCCAGGCTGGAGGGCAGCCATTGTGTAGAGCCGGAGGGGAACCACTTTGGGAACCCCCAATCTTCCATGGATGGAGAACTGCTGCTGAGGGCAGAGGGGGCCAAGCCAGCAGGGGGAGGCTCGTCAGGGGTTGGCGGCTTTCGGCCCTCTGGCTTGGCCTTTGCTTCACACGTGTAAAATGTCCCTCCCCATTCTTCTCTTCCCTGTCTTCCCTTTCCTCTCTCCCCCTCGGTGAATGATGGCTGCTTCTAAAATAAATACAACCAAAACTCAGCAGTGTGATCCATAGCAGGATGGCCCAGTCCCTGGCTCCATTGATCGCCTCTCTCCTGTGACCGTCACCATGAGTCCTCTTGGCCTGGCTTTTGCTTGGCTTTCCTCAGCTTCACCTTCATGCCTTGTCATGTCTGAAGCTGTGAGCCAGAGACCTGGACGTTTGTCTGCTTAAGAGAAATGAGGGAAGTAAAGAGAGTGAAGAGGTGGGGGGTTGATCAGGGCACAATGGACAGGGAGACCTCACAGAGAAAGGCCTGGAAGGTGATTTCCCATGTGACTCATCGATAGGATACAATATGTGTTCTGTGTGCCATTAATCTTGACATATGCCATGCATAAAGACTTCCTATTAAAATAAGCTTTGGAAGAGATTACACATGATGTCCTTTTCTTAGAGATTCACAGTGCATGATACTGTAATAAAGGCCTTGAGAAGTCCTGCAGTAGTAAAATCTATTGAGCGTTGTATAACCCAGTTCCCTGAATTATTTGGTATAGGTTTTTGTTGGCTTGTTTTTTTTTTTTTTTTTTTTCCTGGAATATCTATTAACAAGACAGAACTTAGTACTGTTCTCTCCCAGGGAGCTCATCTCTGTACCATCTGGTGCTACCCAGTGACATCAAAAAATGCCACCACTTCCTGAAAGCCCTGATCCTAGGATGAACTGCCAGAGGTAACTGATGATTCCATCCACCAGTAGAGACTCTCAACACTTTACCTCCCACCTCTCTTATCCTATGCTGGGATGGATGAGGAGAAGCCTGCCGTTGTGTTTCCAGACCCAGACCCCTGAGTTGGGATCTCTGTGTGTTCTCTCATCACCCTGCCGTCAACCCCAGCAAGCCCAAGCACCAGTGAAAGTTTGTCTGCTACAAGACGGATAGTAGGGTTCCTGGATCCTGGCAGGGCTGTCTGAGTTCCCTCTGGCTCTTAGTTGCCTTCTTAGGTTTCTCCATCAGATGTCCCCTGCCACCTCCTGCCACAAGCCAGGTCCTGCCTACTCTTTGGGACAAGGAGGCCTTAGCTAGAAAAGAGAAGGGATTTGTATTGTAGGTATTGAATTTTAGAAAGCATTGCAGGTATCTGGCACCCTGGGTGCCTCAAATAGGCTGCTGACTCTTCTGCCTCTCCCCTCATGACCTTTCTACCTGTGGTTTACCAAGTAAGTGTCTGAGCATTTCCAGAATGCCCCCATTAACCAGCCCCAAATACACACATATTCAATCTGAGAGTGAGGAGGTGAGAGCAGGGGCATCCTTCCAGACATTAAAGGTAATTCTTGGAGACATAAAAAGAGAATCCAAGACTCAGAGAAGGGCAAGTCTTGCTCTAGGGTACCCTAATATCAGTCACATCTAGAGGATAGGTCTAGAATTCTGAGACCAGATGGAAAACAATCTTCTTCCTCAATTCTGGTGTGGTCCTCAGCCAGGCCCTATCCCCAGGGACTATTGAAACAGCGACCCCCAAGAAAGTCCTTCTTCTAATTTTGTATTTCAAGTTTCTGCAGCTTAGCTTCTCTGCTATCTCTCTGCTGTCCCCAATGCCTAGTTCTGACACAGGACAAAAAGGTTGCCTAGGCTGAGGCAGGTGGGGTAGCTTCATGGATGAAACTTGATTCATTTCTAAATCTTATCTGCTAGTTGCCTGGTCTCTTATAGGCTCTAAAGCAGAATGTGCCGACTTTGTAATCCCAGAAGAACCTTAGGGTCCTACCATGAAGCCAGCCTCGCTAAATGATGGCAGGTTTATTAATTAGTTGTTTATTTGAGAACGCTGCTCTCCCAATTTCCCCAGAGCTGATCAAAAACTCTTAAAGGAAAGAGTTTGCTCTACTTTGGGTACTAAGAATTGGTGACTCTTATCAGGGAAAGGAATTCTTTCTCTGAAATGCCTTAGGGATGACAAAACTTGTACAATTTTTGGGACCCTTAGCTTGTAAAAAGTCACTCCAGATCCCTTCTCACTCCCTGCCTCCACCATGAGATCATTGTTCCCCTTGGAGTTAAGGAGTCTGTGTTGAGGTGGAGTACAGGGGCCATGCGTTAGAGGTTTAAGAGTTACAGGAACTGCTCCCTATAGGTGGCCTCTTCTATGAAAAGGGGACTAGTGATTTTTGGCTGCAAGCTCTAGGGTAGCACCACTGTCACCTTATCATCTGCTTCTAAAGATCCAGACATGTGCTGGCCAGTGGAGCATCTGCTGAACCTTCGAATTAGAGGAGAGGTGTGGAGGAGGGAAGTGGAGGTGTTTGCCATTAACTGTTTTGATCATTCAGAAAGTCTGGTTGATACATGCTTACCCAAAATAAAGTGTGGCAGTTTGTTTTTTGGTTTTTGACTGAATTTCTAGCAAGTCAGTATGTTACCCCTTTGGTTGTCTTCATTATGATTTGTAGAAGATTATGAAGACTATGTGTGTCTTTGATCACAAAATCAAAAAGCAAATTATTCAATGCACCTAAATGCATTTTGTTGGGTTGACGAAATCTTCCAAAATGGTGTCCATGGGGAAGAATCTGTCCAAGAGGGGTGTGGGGATGGCAACGTTGAGAACCGCTGACCACGTGTGTTGCCCTGTGCTCTGTGTTCTGTGCATTGGTAACTGGTGCCAACTACAATCTCATCTCAGACCGACTTGTGGAAGAGAAACTGTTATGGCAGAAATGGTTTTTATAAGCACCCTTGAACATACCAATGGTAAAATCCAAAAAATGCAGAGCTGAGATTTGAAGGCTATGGATGAACAGAGCCCCTAGCTGGGCCTTCTCCTTACCTTCCTCTCTCCTCCTCTAGCCTCCAATATCCTTCTAGTTTCCCTTTCCAGGAAGGATAAAAGGTCTAAAGGGTAGAATAAAAAAGGGAGAGCTGACAATAAATAGGCCTGAGCGAGGATAATGGGAAGTAGCTAGAACACGTTTTTGTATGTTCTTCTATTTTTTCTTTAAATTTTTTTTACCTTTTGAAACATTTTTATTAAAAAAATTTTTTCTTCTTATTTTATAAGCCAACATCAGAGCTACAGTAGCTAAAACCCTTGATCCTCTCCGGGACCATCTCTTCTAACTACCTCTGCTCTGCTTTAGCAAGTTCTTCCACCCACCACCCCCACCTCACTTCTGAGTTTCAGTTCCATGTCTTCTCCAGTTGCTTTAAGTATAAGGATTGTTAAGAATTTGGATTCTTCTGTATAATAAAGCGAAAGTGAAATATGATATGTGTCCCTCAACTGCTTTCTGCTGCCTCTGGTGAAGCCATGGAAGTGGCCAGAGGTATTTGAGAGAGGAGTGACCAGTGGCAAGGCTCTTCCTTTACCTGTCTTCTGAGTTCTGGAGCAACTAGTGCCCTAGGTGCTCCTTGGCACAGCTAAGCAGGCTCAGGGTTGAAATTTGGAAGTATCAGAATCCATTCCACTCACCCATATCAAAGTGCCCTTTTTGTGGTTGGCACTGGATTAGACATAGAATAATCTAAAGAAAGCAGTGAACAGGTTGGGCCTTCAATATTCAGACCCTAAACACCTTCTCAGACCCAACCCTAATGCTGAGGTTTCCTGATAATGTGAACCCCAAAGTTCCTCTCCATGAGTGCACGCTGTCACACATTCTGCCTTGGGAATCCCCCCAACCTTGCTTCAGAGTGTGATGATGCCCTCAAGACAACAAGTGGCCCCTTCTCAAGGGAGGGAAGGAGATTGAGTTCAACAAAACTTGCAATCATGGGGACAAGGTGCTAGTCCCAGAACGGCATTAGGGCTTTACCGATCTAGTGCCTGACTCCCTTCTGAGTGGAAGACTGGTGCCTTCATGAGTACCTGCCCTCCACTCTTGAAACAAGATGATTTCGGATGGGTGTGGTGGCTCACACCTGTGATCCCAGTGCTTTGGGAGGCCGAGGCAGGTGGATCACAAGGTCAGGAGTTCAAGACCAGCCTGACTAATATGGTAAAACTCTGCCTCTACTAAAAATACAAAAAAATTAGCTGGGCATTGTGGCATGTGCCTGTAGTCCCAGCTGCTCAGGAGGCTGAGGCAGGAGAATCGCTTGAACCTGGGAGGCAGAGGTTGCGGTGAGCTAAGACGGCACCACTGCACTCCAGCCTGGGCAATAGAGTGAAACTCCATCTCAAAAAAAAGAAAAGAAAAGAGAATATTTCAAACCTCAAACCCTCTATCTTTCTGGTTCAACTACAGGAAAGACCATTTCCTCAGCTGATCTTCTTAGACTGGACTAAGAGACAGAAACCCAGGAGTTAACTCAAGTAAGTACGTGTTTCTTGAGAGGATCCACGTGAAGAAATAAAGGAGGCAGAATCTCAGCAAATAAATCCAAGGCCAAAAAGAGCAGTAGGACTGGGCCTTGTGGTACCTGAAACTAGAGGGCCACTCTGGGTTCACTCTGTGATTATTCTCTGTGGTGCCCACAATTAGCCAGTTCAGCTGCTTTCTGGAGGCCTGTTTTATATCTGTCTGCTTCTCAACCATGATCAGCTGCTGTCAACCCACCCCTTTTGTTTAAAAAGCTTTTCATACATTTAATTTTTGAATAAGTAATACATTCACATGGTTCAAATAACATGTTCTTAACAGTTTCCCTCCCATCTCCATCCCTATTTGCTTATTTCCCAAGGCTCCTTGCTTACCACTGTTATTAGTTTCTTATATAGCCTTCCAGAGTTTTGAAAATGTATATACTAGCAAGATGCATATATATGCTTATTTTTCCTGTTTACCAAAGTAGCACACCACAGTCCTGCTTCTGCTTCTTTAACTTGCTAATATAGCTCAAAGACATTTCTTCATCAATAAAGAAAGCATTCTAATGTTTTTGAAGCAGGTTATAGCCCATTATGTAGATGTATCATGATTTCATCTTATCACTCCCCTTCTGAGAGACATTTGGGTTGCTTACTCTTTTGCACTTATAAGCAATGCTGTAACAAGTAACCTTGCATGAATGTCATTTAGCACCTGTGTAAGAAAGTATATCTGTAAGATAAATTCCCAGAAGTGGAATTGCTGGGTCAAAAGAATAATTTTTGAGAGGATACATGTGAAGCAATAAGGGAGACAGAATAATTCTTTTGACCCAGCAATGGGGTAAAGAAAAGGTATGATTATTTATTGCACAAATGAATTGTTTCCTTTGACTCACAGCCTGTGTTTATTGGTAGCTTCTGCTTATGTGCTCCTCACTATGATTCCTGTCCTTCCTCAAGGTCTCTGGATGCATCCTTTCAGCTTTCAATTCCTGGGCTAATTTCCTTGTCATTTTCCTTTTTAAATTTCCCAGAATAATATCCTGAAAAATTGAGAGAGAATCAAATGAGTAATATCCTGAAAGACTGAGCGAATGGAACTAGCCAAACTTCCTTTTCTACAAAAGGCCAAATCATAGGTTAATGGCCAACAAGTGGGTTGATCTCTCTTAGGCCAGGAACCTGTCCCGGTTTGCTAAATTATAGTGTGTGAATGGGTACCTTTGTGTGGGGTCATATTGGACAAAATATAACTGCTCAGGACTTCTCTTGGGAAGGGCTGTGGGCAGGGCTACTCTCTCAGAATGGACAGCAGGCACAGCAGGAAAGTTCCCAGTAAGCAGGGATCATGCTGGTCTCATTCACTGTTGTAACCTCAGTCCTTTTCATGAGGTCTAGCACAAGAAAGGTGCTCAATTAATTTGTCGAAAAAGAGTATTAAGAAATTAATAGGCTAGGCATGGTGGCTGACAACCGTTAATACCAGCACTTTGGAAGGCCAAGGTGGACAGGTCGCTTGAGCTTGGAAATTCAAGACCAGCCTGGGCAACATGGCGAAACCCCATCTCTCAAAAAATACAAAAATTAGCTGGGCATGGTGGTGTGCACCTGTAGTCTCAGCTACTTGAAAGGCTGAAGTGGGAGGCCTGGGAGGTTGCAGCAAGCCAAGATCATGCCACTGCACTCCAGCCTGGGGAAAAGCAAGACCCTGTCTCAAAGAAAAAAAAAAGAAAGAAATTAATATATCCATGTACATCCATAAAGATTCTGTTTTCCTACCTCATGTTCTTACTCATAAGTGGGTGTTGAACAATGAAAACGCATGGACACAGGGAAGGGAACATCACATACCAGGCCCTGTTGGGGGGTGGGGGGCTAGGGGAGGTATAGCAGGGTATGGGGGGATAGGGGAGGGATAGCAGGGGGTGAGGGTATAGGGGAGGGATAGCATTAGGAGAAATACCTAATGTAGATGACGGAGTGATGGATGCAGCAAACCACCATGGCATGTGCACACCCATGTAACAAACCTCCATGCTCTGCACATATATACCAGAGCTTAAAGTATAATAATAATTAGAAAAAAGAAAAAAAAAAGATTCTGTTTTCCAACCTAAAGGGGCCATCTGACCAGGAGATGTAAATAACCCAGAATGGGCAGATAGTTATATGGTGAGATTCGAAGGCTACCAAGTTCCCCAACCCTCTCCTTTATAACAGCTTCTTCCCTGGCTACCCCAGAGGCTGAAATTCCACCATCATAGTTACTTATTCCTTCAGGTTAGGAATATAGCCCTTTGCCCAGGGCATCTGTTCCTTTAGAAGAAAGGAAATGGCCACTTCCTTTCTTCTGGTAACATCAATTTGACCTTCCTTCAGGCGACTACCTTCACTGCTCTCTACTGCACACCTTTCAGGTGGGGTTGACCCTAGGCCAGATTCCAGAGGTGGGAATATAACCCAGATCCTATCAGCTTATTCTAATCCCTGGCCCCAGCGATTGGTTCAAGGATGGGTTTACATCTCAAATCCTTCTAATGAGATCCAACTTGAGAACTTTGCTGGAGCCGATGGGAAAGAAGTACTCTTTCACTGGAGTGCTGGACTGGTAGGAAGAAAGCTGCTGGTATCTGTCTTGCCACTTGGAGAGAAATGAATCCTGATGGCATTATTTGAGCATCTGTACTTAGCCATTCCTGAAGGCACATTTGGATTTAGGTTGTAGACCAATACTTTTTGTTTGCTCAGGTAAGATCGTTAGATTTCTGTCACCTGCATGGAAGAGAAGCCAGATAGGTTTCTCCCTCTCTGCATCACTTTCTATCTATGGCCGAGGAGTAAACCCATTGACCTATTTTCAACTGTTAGTGTGGAAGAGGGCAGTTATTGAATGAATTTTTTTTTTTTTAAATATAAGGGTCTCACTTTGTCACCCAGGCTGGAGTGCAGTGGTACAATCATGGCTCCCTGCAGCCTTGACCTCCTGGCCTCAAGCGATCTTCCCACCTCAGCCTCCTGAGTAGCTGGGACCACAGGCATGCACCACCACACCCTGAGAGTTTTTTAAATTTTTAGTAGAGATGGGGGTCTCACGAACTTCTGCTCTCGAACATCTGAATACAAGTGATTCTTCTGCCTCCGCCTTCCAGGGTCCTAGGATTATAGACAAGAGCTACCATGCCTGGCCTAAATGGGAATTTTGATGAGCAAAAGTATTTGATGAGACAGAAGTATTGTCAGGATGGGTTAACAGTGGGCCTGGGTGGAAAATCCCTAGCAGGGAACCTAAGTCAAGAGAATGCTGAAGGAGTAAAGATAATAAAAAGGGAAGATGAGAAGGTAACAGACCAACCTAATTTACTTCATCACTAAACCAGAGATCCACAGGCTCTGCCCCGGGTCCCTGGATTATGCAGGAAGTTTCAGAATTGCAGAACAGCCAAGTGTCAGCTTTGGGATAAACCTCAGAGAGCATTCAAGTCATGTCCACATTTTATAGAGGAGAAACTTGCCCATTATCCCACAGCCACTCTGTGGAGACAGACGTAAAAATATTAGAACAGGGCCAGGCGTGGTGGTTCATACCTGCAATCCCAACACTTTGGGAGGCCAAGGTGGGTGGATCACCTGAAGTCAGGAGTTTGAAACCAGCCTGGCCAACATGGTGAAACCCCGTCTCTATTAAAAATACAAAAAATAGCTGGGCGTGGTGGTGGGCGCCTGTAATTCCAGCTACTCAGGAGGCTGAGGCAGGACACCTTCGCTTGAAGGTGGAGGTTGCAGTGAGCCAAGATGGTGCCATCGCATTCCAGCCTGGGTGATGAGAGTGAAACTTTGTCTCAAAAA
>NW_016108117.1:38322-71803 GCF_001604975.1 Cebus imitator | reverse complement strand
ATTCAGTATTAAGAAGACAAATAACCTAAAAAAAAAAAAAAAAAAAAAAAAAATTAGAAATTTAGAACAGAATCCATACAGCTGACAAGTATGATTCTGGAGTCATACAGGCCTGGATTTGAATCCCACACTTATCATTAACAGCCAGTTGTCCTTAGGTTTTACTTAACCCCTCTGAATCTCAGTTTCATCATCAGTAAAATGGGGATAATCATAGTATCTAAACTCTGAAGGTTATTGAAAAAATTTCAAAAGATTTTTCATGAGGCCAGGCATAGTGGCTCACACCTATAATCCCAGTACTTTGGGAGACAGAGGCAGGTGGATCACCTGAGTTCAGCAGTTCAAGATCTGCCTGGCCAACATGGTGAAACCCCATCTCTACTAAAAATACAAAATGAGCCAGGCGTGGTGGCGTACACCTATAATCCCAGCTACTGGGGAGGCGAGCCAGAAGAATCGCTTGAACCCAGGAGGCAGAGGTTGCAGTGAGCCAAGATCACGCCATTGCACTCTAGCCTGGGTGACAGAGCAAGACTCCATCTCAAAAAAAAAAAAAAAAAAAAAAAAAAATTCAAGTTAAGGGTTTAGCTTAGTGCACGGCAATATCTCCCAGGCCTAGAGAGAACCTAGAGACTAAGAACTCACCCCCTAGAAAAGTTGCCTGTGATGGAAGGTTTGAGAGAAGAAACCGTCAGAACAGACCCTGTTTTGAAGCACAGAGTTTCAGGGTCCTAGTTAAAGGAGGAAGACAGTGTCAGGAAGGGGACACACTCTATGGGGATGTGGGATCAGGGGAAAAGGTGAGCAAGGAAAACAGGCACGTGAAGGGGAGAAACCCTGTAGTGGGGTGGGAGGGCAGGTGGAATGAGCGAGACATTCTGGATAACCTGTCATCCCTGATATAAACTAAGAGATGGAGAAAGGGATGGACGCTCTCTGGGGGCCTTGGCAGGAGGCAGGGGTGACTTGCCAAGAAGCTAGGAGAAAGTGGAATGTGTTGTTTCTGTGTGTAGCATGTCTGTGTCCATCACCCCAACCTCTCCCGGGCTTCGCTGGCAGCCTAGTGTAGTCCAGGACTGTAAGATGTCTTGCAGCCAGCCATCCTGGGGAGCAGGTTCTGAAATCACAGCCCCACACCCTTTCCTTGTCCTTCCCTCCCTCGGGCTGTCCTAACCTAAACAAGACAACCTGGGCAGGGGGGCCACATGCTGATGGAAAAATACACACTTGGCTGGAAAAGGAGCTTTATTTGTATGTGTTGAATTCCCGCAGCAGCCAAAGGATAAATACCAAGTTCCAGCCTCAGCTGAGTCTGCCCACAAGGTGGGTGGTAAAATCTGTTCTTATTTAGTTTTTGGGGAGAGGTGGAGAGGGGGATTGGGAGTAGCAGGAGAGGGGAACTTGGAATCTGCAATGTTTATATGATCAGTCATGGATGTCATCTCTCTTTAATTAGGGGTTTGGGGTTGAGAAACAGCTCAGCTTGCTTATCCTAGGAACAGAGCAGATTGGCAAGTAGGCGGTGGGCAGGGCAGCTCCTTAAGACCCACCTATGGTTGGATGGCTGTCTCCATCCCCCAGTTCCCTGCTAAGCACTTGGTAAATGTCAGCACTGTGCCAGGCCCTGTACTGAATGCTTTACATGCATCATCTCATTGAATCTTCACAACAACCTCATGAGTCTCAAGCATCATCATCATCCCTTTTACAGAGGCAAAACCTGAAAAAAATAGAAAGACTGAATAGAAAGCTAAGGTCACACAACTTTTAAGCAGCTCTACCAGAGCTGAAACCGGGTCTTCTTGACCTAAGTCCATGCTTTTAGCCCTTTCCCATCCTCCCCTGAGCTAGGAGTAGGGAGCTGGGCTTTTAAATCCTCGGGCATGTCACTTCTATTCTCTAGCCCAGTCCTCTGTACCTCAGGCAAAGACATGGTTGGATGACTTCTAATAGCTTTTGGCTCTGGTGTTTCTTGTGATTAGAGAGAAAAGTTCCTTGTAGCCACTATATCCCCAGCACTTACAGTGAGACGATATATACATTTAAAACTGAACACATTTCCAGGTAGGGACAAATGCTATAAAGAAAATTAATTAGGGCAATAGGCTATGGACCAGAGAGTATCTGAGGCTCTAGGGCTCCTTTAGATGGGATAGACAAGGACTTTCTGAGGCAGCTACATTCAAGCTGGGACTATCCTGGGGAATGTAGGAGGCAGAGGAAATAGCATATGTGAAATCCCTGAAGTAGGAATGAGCTAGGTGTGTTCAAGAGATTGAACGCAGGTCTGTATAAGGCATAAGGGGTTGAGGGTATGCAATGAGGATGGATAGATAAAGCAAGCAGGTGCCAGATCATGCAGGGTCTTATGGGTCAGGGAAGGAGACTAGGCTTTTAATTGCAAGATGAAGCCACTTGGAGGAATGAAACCAAATCCAACTTACATTGTCAAAAGGTTATTCTCGCTGCTGTGAAGAGCATGGTGGGTCAAAGGTCAAGAATGGGGGCAAGGAAACAAGTTAGAAGGCTATGACTGGGCCGGGCGCGGTGGCTCAAGCCTGTAATCCCAGCACTTTGGGAGGCCGAGGCGGGTGGATCACGAGGTCAAGAGATCGAGACCATCCTGGTCAACATGGTGAAACCCCGTCTCTACTAAAAATACAAAAAATTAGCTGGACATGGTGGCACGTGCCTGTAATCCCAGCTACTCAGGAGGCTGAGGCAGAATTGCCTGAAAACAGGAGATGGAGGTTGCAGTGAGCCGAGATCGCGCCATTGCACTCCAGCCTGGGTGACAAGAGCAAAACTCCGTCTCAAAAAAAAAAAAAAAGAAGGCTATGACTAACTTGCAAGTGAGAGATGATGGCAGCTGAACTAGTGTTATAAGTAGGGGTAGGGAGAAGTAGCTGGTAGAGCTGACCAGACATGGTGATAGAAGTGTAAGGGGTTTTGTCCTATAGGAGGTACTCTTTTCCTGCAACTACTCCCTAAGTCCATCTCTCACTTCATATCTGCGTTTATTAACCCAGAGTAATCAGCACATGGCATTTCCCTGGCCACAGTGATTGCTTTCAAGGTGGTCTACAGGGACTTTTCCTTCATGGAAAGTAGAGCCTCCTGGCCTGCTGAATAAAGTGCCCCAACTGCTGCTGGTAGTCACCCTAGGAGGGGAAGAAACTTCAGGAACAAACAGCCTAAGAGAAAGCTGATACTATGGATGACAGAAGGAAAGAGACCAAGATATTGGTATTGTTGAACCTTTGAATCCACCAATCCAGATGTTCCCTCTACCCCTGGACTTTCTATTTAGTAAGGCAATGAACTTCCTTCATTATTGCCAGTCTGAGTTAAATTTCACTTACAACTGTAAGCATCCTAAATGATATACTAATTGTGGAATATATTATAGATATTGGACCTGCCTAGGCAGATGAATACAGACTATAATGCCCCTCCATATCCCAGTGTAGCAATGATGGTTTTTACCTAGGCTAGGCACCATGCATGTAAAATGCATCTCTGAAGAGGCAACTTTCATTCATCTGCCTATGAATTACCTTGTACTCTTTACTGAGCAGCAGCCTGCCATACTGCTCATGTGGCGTTTGGAAATCCAAACCTGACTTTAAGTATGCATAAGCATAGAAGACAAGCTTGGAATAAAATTAATTCCTGGGCTTTAAAAAGAGACCAGTAACTGATTTTGAAAATTAGGTTCAAAAATTCTGTAGAGGTTAGAAATCTGTATTTTTAGCTTTTGCCATGACCTGTCATTAATGGATTATATAAATTCATACTTCTTGTTCTCTGACCAAGTCCAAACACCACATGAGCAGTATGGCAGGCTGCTGCTCAGTAAAGAGTACAAGGTAATTCATAGGCAGATGAATGCAAGTTGCCTATTCAGAGATGCATGTTACATGCATGGTGCCTAGCCTAGGTAAAAACCATCACTGCTACAATGGGATATGGACAAGGGCATTACAGTCTTTATTCACCTGCCTAGGAAGGTCCAATATCTATAATACATTCCACAAAAAGCCTTCACTTGGCCTGGGTGACCTCTTCCTACTTCAGCTGATTTCTGCTCAAATCTGTTATCTCTGTTACTTAAATAGAATTATAAAGATAAGTCAAGTGTATTGTAAAATCATAAGTAGGGAATTCAAGTTTGGTACCAAATTGTCCAGAATGGAGTCTTGCCATAAAATGATGCTGGAGAGAGGAAATCCCTACTTAAATTTGAATGAGTATTTGGTTAATCTCACATCTGATTTTCTCACCATTTCATTCTCAAACACTAGCATACTACTTGGCAAACAGTAGGTGTTCAATGAGTATTTGTTGAACAAATGAAAGTTTTATCACAGCAATTCTGGTCAGCTATGTAAATCACAAAAAGTAAAAGCTTCAAAAAAAAAATTTACAAAAATATTATCTTCTTCCCACATTATTTTAAGATCTCAGAAAAGCTATAATCCCCGAAAGTGTAAGGGTAATTGAATTGTTTCTACAGCTATTTTACATCTGTGTCAAACATTCAGTGTCCCTAGTGATGCTGGTAAGCCAGCAAACTAAAGGACAACAATTCCAAATATTTTAACATTCCAATTATATAGCTCTCTGGCCAGTTTACTCCCAGGCACACATTCAGGATAAACACATATTCAACATTAAATGACTATTTATTTTCCAGGCTTAAAAGATTTCAAAATACATATGTACAAGATAAATAAACTACACAAAAATTATGTCAACAAATATATTTTTAAAAAAATTCAAGGTAGGTAACTTAGATCACCTTGGCAAAGAACATATTAACTAAGATGGACCAGGACAAATCCCCTAAACATCAGTATGAAATTTCTTTTCTATGCCTACTAGCTGACTGGTCTTTCTTTTCTGTGTTGAGTTGTGTACTCTGGAGTCATGAGCGTCTGGTAGATTATTAAGCATCTCCTCCTCATCAGCCTAAAAAGGAAGAGATAGGGTGAAATACAGTAAGGTTCACACAAATGCCAGGATGGAGAAAAACAAAGCTCTGTAATATTATTTCCATGTACTTCTTTGTTGCAAGATTTATATACTGCATTGTGCATATGATATTCTCTCAAAAACATCTTCCTCAATTGTTTTGTATGTTTTAATTTTTATTTCTTTTTACAAGTAACACAACTGCTATTTAACTCAATCTGAAGGATGGTGTAACTCAGCAAGAACTATGATGTGCTAATTTCCATATTCCAGTAATTTGTATTTTGCTAAATGAGGAAATTCTATTGACCTGAGGTTTTTCCTTCAAACTTCTTCCATGAATGGTCCCATAAGAAAAACAAGTTTCCCCCTATTTCTGCAACTAGTCCCTGCAAATATAGATTCTTCCCAGTGTTAAAAGGACAATTTAGAAAAAAGGAATCTGAGACACCACCCCGCTATCCCTGCTACCCACAGTATAAAAGAAATTAACCAGATGCTGCCTGCCCTCTAGTGTTGTCAACATATGATAACTGTTCTGAAATATCTACGGTTGGTTGAGCTATTAGGCTATTTTGCTGAATGATTATTTAGAAGGTTGCAATAGAAGAAAAAGATCAACTAGTCATTCTAGAGTTTAGTACAAATTTGGCAAATCTAAGAAACATTCTTTATACATAAATATACTATATATACTTAACTAACTGACAATAGTAGCAAACATCATACCTTTTGTTTCTGTCTTGCATGCTTCTCTGTCCACTGCCTGGCATTCTTGAGGAAGACTGGCTTATTATATTTAAATTCTGAGGACTGAGATAAAATTAAAGAAAAGAGTTAATGGAGAAAAAAATGATTTGCAGTAGTCAGAGCTGCTGCAGCTATCCTCACACAGGGGAGTTAGTGGTAGAGACAAGGTAGGCTATGTATTGCAGAGGGAAATGGGGATATTTACTATGTCAGCCATGAGTGGGTCATCAGGGTTGGGTTCTGACATGAGCAGTTGAATAGAGGTCAATACAGTTGCGATGTTGAGGGATGGTCTCCAAGCACCCTACACACAAACAGATAAATAGTTGCTTTTATAATAGAACATGATACTCTAATAGATGAAGAAAACAATGCTGTAGAGTCAACCGTTTGCCCACAACTCACTTTTGGTGGCAATTTGAGAACATCTAGACAAATCCTTCCAGCAGAATCAATGTTTGGATGATAAATTGGAGTGAGAAATCGGATCTGAGGAGGTTCAAATGGGTACCTATGAAAGAATAGACAAGAGATAATTTTCATTATATAATTTTGCTTCTAAATACATTTAAAATAGTTTCTTGGTCACAAAATGTTGGTATTACAGAAATGTCAGGGAGACAGGCTTTGGGAGACAAACTTTCTCTCCTCCTAAACTTTCATTATGAAAATTTACAATCAATCATCTTGAAATAACAGTACTGAAAACATCCATATATCTACCACCTGGATTCAAGCCACTTCACCGTCTAAATTCTTGAGCATATCTTCTAAGAATGAGAACATTCTCCTATATAACTACAATACTACTACACCTATGAAAAATTTAAGAACTAATTCCCTAATATCACTTATTCTTCAGATTTTAATTGTTCTCCCCAATTTAAAAAAAAAAAAATTTTATAGCTGGGTTTTTCAAAATAGGACTCAATTAAAGTTTACATATTTCACTTAGTTATTATGTATCTTTAGTGAGACACAGACCTTGCAAAGTTTCCAGTCTATTTTAAAAACTGATGCACCACATGATTATGAAGCTATTCTCTCAAGACCTGAACAAGTATGGCCATGATCTGACCTAGTGATTACGTGTCTATGCTTCAACTGTTAGATATTCATTTCTTCTCTTCCCTATTCTGTACAAATCTATAACTATAACTTACCTGATAAGAGCCTTAAAGGAGACTTGAATTAAAAGAGGCCTTAACAATAAAAAAGAATGAGATCATGGCCTTTGCAGGATCAGAAAGCCAAATACCACATGCTTTCATTTATAAGTGGGAGCTAAATGATGAGAACACATGGACGCAAAGAGGGGAACAACAGACACTGGGGCCTACCTGAGAGTGGAGGGTGGGAGGAGGGAGAAGAGCAAAACTATTGGATACTAGGTTTAGTACCTGGGTGACGATATAATCTGTACAACAAATCCCAATGACGAGTTTACCTATATAAAAAACTTTCAGCAGGGGGTGGGGAGTGTAAAAAACAAAACAAAACAAAAATTTACACATGTAGCCCTGAACCTAAATGTTAAAAAAAAGCCGGGGGGTGGGCAACTTTAATATTAAGAAAGCACAATAGTGGTTGCCAGGGGCTGAGAGCAGGGAAAAATGGGGAGTTATAGTTTAATGGCTATGAAGTTTCAGTTTAGGAGGATGAAAAGTTCTGGAGATAGATGTTGGTGATGGTTGCACAACAATGTGAATGTATTTAATACCACTGAACTATACACTTAAGAATGGTCAACTGTATGTTATGTATATTTTACCACAATTTAAAAAGTGAGGGGGCCTTTGATGGGATCTGGCCCATTATTCTCGAGAAAGAAGCTGAACTCCAGAGAGATAAAATAACTTGGTCAAGGTCACATTAAGTCATGATAAGGCCAGGATTAAAACCTAGTCCTTTAACCCCTACGTTTAATGCTCCATCTACTACATTGCTCTGTTTTCCAATAAATGTACTTTACCATCTAGGTTGACAAGCTGATTCATACAAACCTCTCAGGAATGGTAACTTCTAGTTTAAAAACACCTTTCTCATAAGGTGTGTTGGCTCCACCTAATATTTCTTAAAAGAAAAAAGAAAGGAAGAAAAAGTTAACAGGCAATCGGATCATTCAAATTACCACCATATGGAGCTAATGAGGTCTATGGTCCTAACAGAGAAACTAGGCCTAGGACAATAATTCAAGACTTTAACAAGTCCTCATGCAACATGCCACAATGCTAATATACTCAAAAAGTTAATGGTGTCAAACAAAGGACATATACAAAATCTAAAGCAGAAGCTGCAAAATGCTCGCCACAAGACCAAATACAACCTACAGATTTGTTTTGTTTGGACTGCAATATTCTAATCATGTATGTTTCCCATCTGGCCTCACAGATATTTGAGATGGTTATCTTTGATCTAAACACTGCTTCACTGCTTTAAATCTTGGCTATAAATCAGCCAAAGGTATAATAAAAAGTCAAAGAAGCAAGAAATGTGAAGCAAACCTTTTATAAATGTGAACACATTTGGGTAGAAAGATGGTAGGGCACTCTAACCTTATAACTGCTCCTTACTTTAGAATATACAAAATATTTGATTTCAGCACAATCTTCAACAGGGTCATGACTTTCATCATATACATAATTTGATACCTACGAGCTCGCAGATCATCCATTTGGTCTTTATCTTGCCAACATGTGATGCCTGGGGGTGGTTCTGTGGCCAGCATGTGCAGCTCTCTCTTCAGACGGGAAGCTCTCTGCATAATCCCCAAGTAGAAGGAACCACACACAGGTCACTGCTCCACACTAAGAGCTAGCTGGGATGCACTGGAGGAGAACAGAGGCAACCATGAAATCATCAGCAATAATGACTATGAAGTTTTCAGCAAACAGCTTCAAAGTAGTGACGGTGGGGGACAGATCCCTCTTTTTTTTTTTAAACAAACAGTTTCACTCTGTCACCCAGGCTGAAGGGCAGTGGCGCCATCTCAGCTCACTGCAACCTCCACCTTCAGAGTTTGAGAAATTCTCATGCCTCAGCCTCCAGAGTAGCCAGAATTACAGGTGTACACCAGCACGCCCAGTTAATTTTTTTATTTTTAGTAGAGACAAGGTTTTGCCATGTTGGCCAGGCTAGTCTCAGACACCTGACTTCAGGTGAGTCATCTGCCTGCCTTGGCCTCCTGAAGTGCTGGGATTAGAGGCGTAAGCCAATGCACCCGGCATAGGGTCTTGCTCTGTCACCCAGGCTGGAGTGCAGTGGTACAATCTCAGCTCACCTGCTGGGCTCAAGCAATCCTCCCATCTCAGCCTCCCATGTAGCTGGAAGTACAGGCATGTGCCACCACGCCCAGCCAACATTCTTCTTATTATCTCTATTCTGACAAGGGAATCTGAGTTTTTTCTATTCCCTTCTTGTGAATGTTTATCTACTCAAGCAAATATATTTTTTATATAAAGAATTAAAATTGTAAAACGTTCTACAAAAAATAAAAACACTAAAGGTTTTAAATAGTGGGTGTTTCCACTGATAAATTGTAAACTCATGTGGCCATGCCTGGGTCTGATTTTGCTTACTGCTGTAGCCTTAGCATGCCTCCCGGTAAGGGACTTGACAAATATTAGCTGTTGTGAGGAAGTCTACATATGCTTTGTGAGAGCAAGAGTGGTAGAGAGTCACATTCTGAGATACAAGCAAATGTTAAATGTCTGAGGTTCTCTCCATTATGGATTCTACATCCTCCCAATCTTTAGGGATACCAGTCCATCAATTATTCCATCTTTCTCACCCTCAATATGCAAATATGCTCAAAATCTCTCTCACCTAAAACCAACGCCCACATACATATTCACCCAACACTCTTTTCAGCTCTAGTTCTCCCTCTACTAACCAAGCAAAGGACACCAATTCTTCAATATGTGTTACAAATATCCCCAGTTTGCGCTTATCTTTCCATGTTGTCCATGGTGTCTTTCAATGAACACGTACTCTTAATGTGATCAATCTTAAAATCTTTTCCTGGCCGGGTGCAGCCGCTCACACCTGTAATCCCAGCACTTTGGGAGGCTGAGGTGGGCGGATCACCTGAGATCGGGAGTTCGAGACCAGCCTGACCAACATGGAAGAAACCCCGTCTCTACTAAAAATACAAAATTAGCCGGTGTGGTAGTGCACACCCGTAATCCCAGCTACTTGAGAGGCTGAGGCAGAAGAATAGCTAGAACCTAGGAGGTGGAGGTTGCGGTAAGCCAAGATCATGCCATTGCACTCCAGCCTGGGCAACAAGAGTAAAATTCTGTCTCCAAAAAAAAAAAAAAATTTTTTTTTCTTTACATTTATACTTTGTGTATGAAATTTTTCCTTATCTTCAAATGTAGAGATATTTTTACATAGTCTTCAAATATTTTATAATTTTGCTTTTCAAATTTAAACCTTTAATCCACTAGGAATTGAATTTTATATACAGTGAGTGAGGTAGGGGTCCAATTTAAAGTTTTCCCCCATATGAACAGCCAATCATTCTAACGCCATTTACTGAATAAGTCCCTGCTGATATTACTATAAATTAAATTTAAGTATATGTGGATTTGTTTTGGAACTCTTGAATTTGTTCCATTGATCAACTGGATTATTTCTGAGACAATACTCCACTATTTCAATTACCATGGCTTATTCATTTTTTATTATTTATTTAAATTGTTTCTCAGCTTTACTGAGGTATAACTGGCAAATACAAATTCTGTGTGTGTGTGTGTGTATATATATATGTATATATATATATATGTTTTTTTTTTTTCTGAGTATGGATCCTCCCTGAGACAAATTGTATATATTTAACGTGTACAATGTGATGTTTTACTATAGCTTATCCACCTGGTCTTTTTCTTCAGGAATGACTTGATTATTCTTGGCTCTTTGCTCTTCCATATAGATTTGAGAATCAGTTCATAAGTCCATAAATACATACATAAATATGTATATATGAAATTATAATCCAAATCATAACAGGGTTCTGTGATTTGGATTATAATTTTATTGATACTATAGACCAAATTGGAGTGAATTGATAGCTTTATGATATTGAATTCTAAGATCTATGAACATGCTGTTTCAGTCTTTTTTGATGCTTTCCAAAGATTTTGTAATTTTCTCTACAAAGCTTTACCTAATTTTTGTTTGATTGATTTCTAAGTACTTTATATTTTTGCTATATTTTCAAAAGCACTATTATCCACCCATTTCTTACAGGGACATAGAAATCAAATTGATTTTTAACCAAAGCCTTAATAATGCTAATGATGAATCTATGTGGGGTGGGGAGCTGTCCGGGAATGATAATTCTACACTGCCAATCATATAATCCTCATATAATCAGTTTATCTCTTCCCTTCTAGTCCTTTTCCTGCCTTCTCTTATGGCAGTAACTTCCAGTACAATGTTGAATAGAAAAGCTGATAGCTGGGCCAGGTATGGTGGCATCAGCCTGAAAGGCTGATAGCTGGGCCAAGTATGGTGGCATGAACCTCTGCTCAGGAGGCTGAGGTGGGAGGATGACCTGAGCCCGGGGAGATGGAGGCTGCGGTGAGCCATGATTGTGCCACTGTGCTGTACTCCAGCCTGGGTGGCAGAATGAGACCCTGTCTCAACAACAACAACAACAACAAATAGAAAGAAACAAAGAAAAACTGATAGTTGGTATTGTCAGATTTCTAACCTTAAAGGGAAAGCTTTCAACACTATGCTAATCAATAAGATTGGCCTATAACTGTCCTTTCTAATTTTGTCTTTATTAGGTATTAAGGTTATGCTAGCCTCCTACAATGAGTTAGGGAATGCTGCCTCCTTTTTTTGACACACTGTGGATTAGTCCAAGAGATAATTTGTTACTAGGTTGCCTGGAAGAACTCTATCTTGGTGTTTTCATTTTAAGGAAATTTTAAACTACAAATCCAATTTATTTAAATGTTATTCAAGTTCTTTATTTCTTCTTGCATCAATTTTGGCAAGTTAAATTTTCCCACAAATTTATCTATTTCATGCAACTTTAAATTTATTTGTATAATGTTTTATCTTTTTAATCTCTGTAGCTATCTATGGTTTTGTTTCCATTTTCATTTCTAACACTATTTATCTGTGCCATCTTTTCTTTGATCAGTCTTGCTGGGCATGTATCAACCAAAAGGAAGTTCAAGTTTTGGTTCCACTGGAAAGAATAAAAATTTATGACAAAAATAGAAAATGAGAAAAAAAAACTTTTTGCTTAAAAATAAAGATTTTTTGCTAGAAGTGTTTTGTACTTTGAGATTGTGCCACTGCATTCCAGCCTGGGTAATAGAGTAAGACTGTCTCAAAGAAAAAAAAAATTTAAAAAATTTCATCCGAACAGGTACTGTACATTTTTTCTTGTCATTATTCCCTAAACAATACAGTGTAACAATTATTTACTGAGCATTTTATTAGGTATTATAAGTAATTAAGAAATGATCCAAAGTATATGGGGCAGGGCTCGGCATGGTGGCTCACACCTGTAACTGCAGCACTTTGGGAGACCAAGGCAGAAGGATCACTTAAGGCCAGGGTTCAAGACCAGCCTGTGCAACAAAGGAGACCCCCATCTCTAAAATAAATAAAGTATATGGGAAGACATGCAGGGGTTCAAGAACAGCCTGTGAGGCCTGGTGCAGTGGCTCTTGCCTGTAATTTCAGCACTTTGGGAGGCTGAGGTGGATGGATCACTTGAGGTCAGGAGTTCAAGACCAGCCTGGCAGACATGGGGAAATCCCCTCACTACTAAAAATACAACAATTATCCTATTTACACCTTCCAAAATTGTGGTTAATGTGGACCTAAATTTTATCCCACAAACAATCACCTGTCTCTCTACTTCTTTGAGACTCACAGATCATCTAAATCAAATTGGGAAAAGGGTAGAAATTCAATAAGATAAGATTGCTTGAACCAGGAGGAGGAGGTTGCAGTGAGCCAACATCTAGACGGAGTCTCACACTGTCGCCCAGGCTATAGTTTTTTGTGAGATCCTTGTCGTTTATAAGTTTAGGGTTGTTGTTTTTTTTTTTTTTTTTTTTGGTGCTGTAGCAGAGGTCTGTAATCCCAGCTAATCAAGAGGTTGAGGCAGGAGAAAGGCTTGAACCCAGGAGGTGGTTGCAGTGAGCTGAGATCATGCCACTGAACTCCAGCCTGGACGACAGAGCAAGATTGTCTCAAAAACAAAAGAAAACAAAACTGGCCAGCAAGTTGGCTCATGCCTGTAATCCCAGCACTTTGAGAGGCTGAGGTGGGTGGATCACTTGAGGTCAGGAGTTCAAGACCAGCCTGGCCAACATGGGGAAACCCTGTCTCTACTAAAAATACAAAAATTAGCCAGGCATGGTGGTGCACGCCTGTAATCCCAGCTACTCAGGAAGCTGAGGCAGGAGAACTGCTTCAACCCGGGAGGCAGAGGTTGCAGTGAGCCAAGATCATGCCAGTGCACTCCAGCCTGGGTGGCAGAGCAAGACTCTGCCTCAAAATAAATAAATAAATAAATAAATAAATGAAGACCAGCCTGAGCAACAAAGGCTCTTAAATCTCTTAAATATAAACTATATGGGGAGGACGTGCATAGTTTAAATATAAAGTATATAGGAGGACATTCATAGGTTATATGCAAAAACTACACCATTTTATAACTGGGACTTGACCTTTGATGGATATGGTATCCGCAGGATGTCCTGGAACCATCCATTACGGATACCCAGTATAAAGTATAAAGCGTACCTTTACATAAAATGAGAACAGTGCAAAGCCATGGTAAAGGGATTAGAACAAACAAGACAATTTCTCCCAAGGGAGCAACCAGACTCCAGTCTCACTATATTAACCAAAATTGGCATATGCCATTCTTTGGCTCAAATGCCAAACGAATAACTGCCTATTTTTCTGGGTATAAAGGTTCTTTACAATCTAACCCTTACATCCCGCCTTATATCTAGAATCTACTCTCCACAAACTCATGCTTCAGCCATACTGCCCTATTCCTGCTGCCCATAAAAGTCTTACTCTTTCACACCTATAGATAGGTACATATTAAATAACAACTCCTTCCCTAGTAATGCATCCCCACCCCACACCTTTCCAGTGTCACCCTCTCCGCGTCCACATCAATTTGCATCGTGTTCTGATTCCCCTGACAGTTTCTTCCCCTTAGGGTGAATTCCTTGAGGGCAAGTCCCTAGTCCTTTTTTGTATCAAGTCTGTAGCACATTTGGATAATTAATGACCGAAACGAGAGTTTGGACCAGATGTTGAAGAAGGCAAAACAGCCAGTGCACATCCCGCGGCGAGTAGTGGGCTGTTATGTCCCTTCCGGCGGCAGGGGGAAGGCTCAGGGGAAATCTAACCAAGATTTCCTGCAAAGATACGGGGAGACCCTCCGCTCAACAGTGGCTTTTGTGAGGCTCTGCTTTCAGAGGAGGCGGAAACAGGACTCCTTCCCCCCAAGACTCAGTGACCTCCTCCGGGGTACGTTCTTACAGATGGGGAGGCGGAACACTCTACTTGCTTACCTTAGCGGACACCGCTCACAAAGCAGCAACGAGCAGACCAACTGGCTACCAGCGCCTGCGCCACTCGGACGGTTTGCGTGGCTCCGCCCCTTGCCTGAGAGGATTGTGATTGGCCCACAGTAATCCCCCGGGAAAGAAGCGCAGCCAGCGCTTCTCTCTATTGGCCAGCCCCCTGAATACCCACGCATTCAAACGAGAACGCGGGCCGGGCGACGCCACTCAGCTTCCTACACCCTGAGGTTCAACCCTGAGACGTCATCAGGCGGTCCAAGTTCGGTTACAAAGTCGGCTCTGTCAGACCAAGGAAGGAGCTGGAAATCGTGTCTTAGGAAAAACAATGAAAGGAACCAGAAATATTTAATCTGGAGAAGAGAATACGTGGTAGCTGTCTTCCTTTATTTTAAATATTTTTCATATGGGAGATTTTACTACTTCAGAGGACACATTTAAGGACAACGGATGAAAGAATAAGAGACGCAGAACTTAGCTCAATAAAGCATTCTATCAATTAGAACTCTGAGGAACCAATAGGTAAACGTAAGGGGTAGTGAATTCCTTCATCACTGGAAATGTTCAAGTGGCAGTTAGATCATCACTTGTTAGGGATAGTGCAGAAAGGATCCTTGCACTGGGTAGCAGTTTGAATAGATAGATGGCTTTTAAACCGTCTTCCAACTCTAAATGCATGGTATACTTTCTGAACAAGGAAGAACCTTTTTATAGTTAAGCCAACCTTAACTTCTCAGAGCTGCCTCTGCCAGAGGCCAATGAGCGCTAAAGGATGGCGCAGACCTGACAATCTAAAGGACTAGCTGGAACTTGACTAGCCTTTGGGAATGCTGTGGGTGGAAAAACAAGCAAAAAGCCAACCCTCATCTGACTGCTCTCAGCTTATTGTGTAGCTTTGGAACAAAGGGGGCAATAATAGTAACTTATTACTGTTACTACTATTATACTATTTATTACTATTATTGGTAATGGAGTAATCAGTCTCTTTCTAAACTTGTAAACCAGTATAATTTTGGCCACTTAGTGATGTCTACATGTAGTCAAAATTGGTGTTAAGTGGCAACTGGCTCCCTATGACCATTGTGTGGTGTGCTTTCCCTCGAGACCCACATGTTCACTAGGACTCTGTGATGCTTCCCTGGGGTTGCTCACCTTAGTTGTAGGAATAAGCCAACTAAAGTAGTTTATTAATTATTATGAAGTTGTAAAACAAACAAGGAATCCCGTTCTTGTCCAGTCTAATTTCCAGTTTGCTGTTGGGGTTTTGCATTTATTGTTAGCATTTACTCAGCATTTAATGAAGTGTTTTCTGTCACAATTGAGTTGCTCCTTATTTTACTACCGATGTGTTCTGTTTTAGTCCTTTCCAAACCTGTCTTTATTTTCTTCTGGCCCCTGCTGTAATTGTATCTCAATTACAGTTCTGTCTTCAGAACTGAAATTGATTAATTCCTTTGGTGGTTCTTTGAGAACTAGGTGTTAACAATGTCTCTTAGGAAAAGCAAGAACTGTATTGAGTCTGGTGGAAAAGAGAGATGCTTTGATAAAACAAGTAAGTCCCTATAATTTTGGCAACAAGAGGAAAGAAAAAGGGTAGAAGGAAGAAAAGGAGGCAGAGAGGGAAGAAGAAAAGGAAGGGAGAGAAAAAAACCAAGAACCCCATACACTTAGTGTACAATTTCCATTTGTCCACCAGAGGGGGGTATGTTAACTGGTTGGAATACAGGCCAGGCTAAAAGAGTTTCATAAACTTTTTACAGGTGTCATTGCTTTTTAAAATGGAGCATTGTAATGTTATAATTGCTTTAAGTGTAGAGGAGATATGAAAATTATTATTTTATAAAGGTTTCTTCACTTTAACAACACATCATTGCAGGCTTACTTAGTACTTATAAAAGTATAAAAATTGTATTTTATTTGTTCACAGTATTATTTGTCAGGATTTACTTACTAGTATATGAAAAAATATTTCCTTTATTTTTATTTTTTTATTTTTTATTTTTTTGAGACAGGCTCTCACTCTGTCCCCCAGGCTGGAGTGTAGTGATGCGACCTCGGCTCACTGCAACCACCACCTCCCAGGTTCAAGTGCTTCTCCTGTCTCAGCCTCCCTGGTAGCTGGGACTACATGCACCTTACACCGTGCTCGGCTAATTTTTGCATATATAGTAGAGACGGGATTTCACCATGTTGGCCAGGCTTATATTTTCTTTAGAATAGCATACTTAGTCGGGTGCAGTAGCTCATGCCTGTAATCCCAGCATTTTGGGAGGCTAAGGCAGGTGGATCATGAGGTCAGGAATTCAAGACCAGCCTGACCAAGATGGTGAAACCCCATCTCTACTAAAAATACAAAAATTAGCTGGGCATGGTGACAGGTGCCTGTAATCTCAGCTACTCAGGAGGCTGAGGCAGGAGAATTGCTTGAACCTGGGCAGCAGAGGTTGCAGTGAGGTGAGATCGCATCACTGCACTCCAGCCCAGGTGACAGAGTGAGACTCAAAAAAAAAAAAATAGTATGCTTATAGCCAGGTGCACTGGGTCATGCCTGTAATCCCAGCATTTGGGGAGGCCTCAGGGGGCAGATTGCTTGAGTCCACAAGTTTGAGACCAGCTTGAATAACATGGCAAAAACCCATCTCTACCAAAAAATACAAAAATTGCTCAGGCATGGTGGTGCATGCCTATAGTCTCAGGTACTTGGGAAGCTGAGGTGAGATGATAGCTTGAGCCCAGGAGGTCGAGGTTGCAGTGAGCTGTGATTGTGCCACTGCAAATCCAGAGTGAGACCCTGTCTCAAATATAAATAATAAAAGAATAATAAGCTAAAATTGACCCACTATAATGAAAGAATAGAGTATTTATTTAGGAAATTTAAATTACCATACTTGTTTCATGAGCTGATTATGTAAGTTATTCTCAGAAAGCCCCAGTTGGGAAGGATGTTTTAGAAAAAATATGATTTTGATTTGAAAAAACATTTCAAGTCATTATAGGTAGATGAATGTCTTCATGGCATTTGTTTTGGCTGAGCCTGTAAAATTAATTAGATTATAATAATTATTACTACTTTCGGGCCCGGCACGGTGGCTCACGCCTGTAATCCCAGCACTTTGGGAGGCCGAGGTGGGTGGACCATGAGGTTAAGAGATCGAGACCATCCTGGTCAACATGGTGAAGCCCCATCTCTACTAAAAATACAAAAATTAGCTGGGCATGGTGGCGCGCACCTGTCGTCCCAGCTACTCAGGAGGTTGAGGCAGGAGAATTGCTTGAACCCAGGAGGTGGAGGTTGTGCTGAGCCAAGATCATGCCATTGCACTCCAGCCTGGGTAACAAGCGAAACTCAGTCTTAAAAAAAAAAAATTATTACTACTTGCAATAATCATATAGCCAGAAGGTGTATTTCTCTCTCTCCAAGTAGGTATGCACTTAAACTATCCAAAGAATTTAGCTATTTACACTTTTCTGTGAAATCTCCAAAGAAGGTATTACACTCTTATTCCCACAGGAAAAAAAAGGAAAGAAGCAAATAAAATAGGTATAGTAAGAAAGTACTTCTGGCTTCCCAGAAATTCTTTATTTCCAGACTAAATTCTTGCTGAAATTTAAGCTCATGCTGGGCATGGTGGCTCACACCTAAAATCTCAGTACTTTGGAGGCTGAGGCAAGAGGACTGCTTGAGGCCAGGAGTTCAAGACCAGCCTGGGCAAAATAGCAAGACCCGTATCTACTTAAAAAAAATAGTAATAAAAATAAAATAATTTTAGCCTGCATGGTGGCATGTGCCTATAGTCCCAGCTACTCAGGAGGTAGAGGGAGGAGGATTGCTTGAGCCTAAGAGTTTGAGCCTGCAGTGAGTTATGTTGGCACTATTGTGCTCTAGCCTGGATGACTCTGTCTCCAAAAAAGAAAGAATGAAATTTAAGCTCATATCTCTTGGGAAAGTAAGGATTTAACTTGGAGTGGGTCAATTTTAGCTTATTTAAAGAATTGGAACTAGGTATTTTTTGCTCCCTAATTCTGAATATGAAAAGAATGCAGCCAAAAAAAAAAATTATTGATCCTTGAAAAATTTACTCCAGTTTAAAAATCCTTATTAGAATATCAGTATGCCAGTAAAACTATATTATATATAACTATGTTTTACTGGCATACTGGTCCTCTAATAAGGATTATATATATATATAAAATATATATTATAAAATATATATAATATATAATAATATATATAATATATATTATATATTATATATATTTTATAATATATATATGTATTTTTAATAAAATATATATAATATATAATATATATGTTATATAATATATATAATATGTATTTTTTATAAAATATATAATATATAATTTTATATATTATATATTTATATATATATTTATATTTATATATGTTTATAAATATATATAATATGTATTAATAAATATATATATTATAAATATATATTATATATATTTATAAAATATATATAATATATATATAAATTGAGCAGCTATCATATACTAGAAACATAATATTGAAATGACCTATGAGTATTCTTACCTATTTGATTTAATACCAATTTTTCTTTCATTCTTTAGGGAGAGTTCTATTTGGGAGCTTGTGGGCAGTACTAATTATCAGCAAGAGGCTGAATTGGAATAAGAGGAGGTCGCATTGAAACATGTTACAAAGTAACTCTCATGAATTTTATATATATAAATATATTATTATTATTATTAAATTTTTTTTTTTTTTTTTTTTTTTTTTTAGACAGAGTCTTGCTGTGTCACCCAGGCTGAAATGCAGTGGCATGATCTTGGCTCATTGCAATCTCCGCCTCCTGGGCTCAAGCAATTGTCCTGCTTCAGCCTCCCCCGTAGTTGAGATTACAGGCACCCATCACTATGCCTAGCTAATTTTTGTATTTTTGGTAGAGGTGGGGTTTCACCATGTTGGCCAGGCTGGTCTCAAACTCCTGACCTCAAGTGATCTGCCCACTTTGGCCTCCTAAAGTGCTGGGATTACAGGCATAAGCCACCACGTCTGGCCAAAAATTTTTAATAGCAGTAAATGATGAGACATGACAAGTTCTATGGTGACCATAAATAAATGCATGTGGTAAGGAAAATGAGGTTATATAATGTATACATTATTATACCTTAATTATCTTTTTGTACATTGTTATTCATATCACACAGATGTGACATGAGGCTTAATTAGTATTTATAATGTATTTAAGAATACCCAACTAAATCATATAGCAAGTAGACACAGTATTATTATTATTATTATTTTATTGATACGGAGTCTTGCTCTGTCGCCAGGCTGGAGTGCAGTGGCACGATCTCGTCTCACTGCAACCTCCGCTTCCCAGGTTCAAGCGATTTCCCTGCCTCAGCCTCCCGAGTAGTTGGGACTACAAGCGTTTGCCGCCATGCCCAGCTAATTTTGTTTTTTCATATTTTAGTAGAGATGGATTTTCACTGTGTTGGCCAGGATGGTCTTGATCTCCTGACATCATGATCCACCCATCATGGCCTCCCAAAGTGCTGGGATTACAGGCGTGAGCTACCGCACCCAGCCAACACAGTATTATTAAACATAATAATTTTTACATTTATATGTCACTTTTCATTTAAGGCTTTCAATTTAATAATTAATTGTTTCCTTAATGTGTGATTTACACTTCATTTCAGGGGAAACTGGGGAAATTAAGGAACAGGCAAACTTTCACATGGCAGAATATAATATAAAGTTCCCCTTTACAATACCCCAATCATTTTGAAACATTTTTTAATGAAAAATTTTAAACATATAGAAAAGTTTAAATAATAATTGTATAGGTACTCTTTCATTTTGGGAACACATTTAATTATATTATGTTCAGGGCTAGTGCACTGGAGGTTATAGTTATTAAATCAGTCCGACTGGCTGGATGCAGTGGCTCATGCCTATAATCCCAACACTTTGGGAGACTGAGGTGGGTAGATCTCTTGAGCCCAGGAGCTCAAGACTATCCTGGGCAACATGGCGAAACTGTCTCTATAAAAAAAAACAAAAGTTAGCCAGGTGTAGTGGCGCAGGCCTGCAGTCCCAGTTACTTGGGGCTGAGGTGGGAGGATGGCTTGAGCCTATGAGGTTGAGGCTGCAGTGATCCATGAGCATGCCACTGCCCCTCACCCTGGGTAATAGAGTAAGAACCTGTCTTAAACAAAACAATCAGACAGATATATGTTTTATAACCCAGTCTTGGTGAATATAAAAATGTCCTATTAGCTACTTTAGGAATTTAGTATGCTTGATAGTATCTTTCTCTAGCTTTGAAAAAAAATATCATGGGCCAGGTACAGTGGCTTAGGGCTGTAATCCCACCACTTTGAGAGGTTGAGGCAGGAGGATTGCTTGTGTCCAGGAGTTCCAGACCAGCGTGGGCAGCATGGCGAGACCCTGACTCTACAAAAAAAAAAATTAAAAAATAATGGGTGTGGGGGTGGACACCTGTAGTCCTAGCTACTCGGGAGGCTGAGGTGGGAGGATTGCTTGAGCTCAGGAGGTTGAGTATGCAGTGAGCCATGATGTGCCATTGCACTCAGCCTGAGTGAGACTGAGACTATCTCCGAAGAAAAGAAATTTAATAAAAATCATGGAAGACAACACATTTGTCTTGTAGGAATTTAAGATATATGAAAAGAGTAGAAGAGGAGGAGGGAGAGGTAAGAGAAATCATTTATTGGGATCCAATATATGCCAAAGATAGTACTAGGCATCCTTGCATGTATTATTTCATTTGATCCACACGACTACCCTGTGAGATATTATTCTCACTTACACGTAAGAAAAGTGGCTCAGAGAAGTCAAGTGATTTGTCTACGGCTGTGAATTCAATTTAAATTCAAAGCTTAAGCTCTTTTCACTACTTCCGAATGCATCATTTTCAAGGTCTTTTCTGGGCCTAAAATAAGTGTCCATGCTGACAGTATTTATGTAAAACATGTAATACTGTGTATGTATGCTCCTCCTCCCCATGCACATTCACATTTACTGTGATTAATACACGTTAATAACACTCTAGAATTAGAACTAGGACATAGATTCCAGTCGTTTAGGTACTTAATGTTTAGTTCTCCCCTCCAGAAAATAGGCATAATTACCGCCCCTTTTCCACTCCAAGGGATTGATGAGATAATTAGGGAGCTAAGATTAGTTACTAGTCATAACAAGAATAAACTACAACTCCCAAAATGCTTAAAGGAAGAGGCTGACGCCAGTCCAGGAGACCGTTCCAGCTTTAGGGCAAAGGTGACCCCGCTGGGTCCGGTTGCTAAAGAGAGAGCCGCCGGTCCTCGCCTCTTTTCTGATGCATCCAGGGATTTGTAGTTCCCTTACCGCCATCAATTACCCTTAGGGCAGGCCTCTTACTACAAGTCCCGTGATGACCCGAGCCCGGGCAGTGCCTGCGTATTGAAGCCTAGGGAGCGTGCGGGCGGTGCTAGTGGCGGGAGGAGTAAAGATGGCGGCGCGTGGGTCTCCGCCCTCTGCTCCCGGCTGAAGCGCTCTGAGGGAGGTGGCAGCGGCAACCCGAGCCTCAACAGTAATTTAGTGTTGGTAGTTTCAGCAGCAGCGGCCGAGGCCGGAGCAATGGCGGAGCTGGAGCATATAGGAGGGAAGCGGGCAGAGTCGGCGCGAATGCGGCGGGCAGAGCAGCTTCGGCGCTGGCGGGGCTCACTGACAGAGCAGGAGCCTGCGGAGCGACGAGGCACTGGGCGGCAGCCGCTGACCAGGCGCGGGAGCCCCAGGGTCCGCTTCGAAGACGGTGCTGTCTTCCTGGCCGCCTGCTCTAGCGGGGACACCGACGAGGTGAAAAAGCTTCTGGCAAGAGGTGCCGATATCAACACTGTCAACGTCGACGGCTTGACAGCCCTGCACCAGGTAACTCCTGTCTCGGTCTTAGAGGCGTCCAGCCTCCTACAGATGAGCCTTTGACCCTGCGAGCCGTCTCATGGGGAGTATCAGTGTTGCCGCCGAGTCTTCCTGCACGGACACTGCCCTCTTGGGCTAGTCGGTTTCATCTTGGCCAGCTTCCTCCACTAATCAAGTCTTTTTCCGACCCCAGGGTCTCTACCTTTAGGAATAGTGTCACCCGGCTGCCTGGTCAGTGTTTGTATTTCCCTCCACCTACTTGTGTTGTCATGGTTACCGATGATTTTGTCCGTGCCTCTATCCCTATAGATTATCTTCACTTATGTCTGGTTGGCGTGCTTGCACACCGTGTCATTCATAGGCACAGTGTCATCTGTTGCCCTTTCAGAAAATTCAGTTCTCTTGTGTGTTCCCATTATAGACTATCTTAGATCACTTAGAGAGTAAAGCCTTATACTGCATAAAGACAATCAGATCTCAAACTACACTCTCGTTTTGTTGATTTGTAGTACTTCAAAACAGTTTGTGTCGCCTCTAAGCTATAGCTCCTAGAACACCCCGACCTCGTTGTTAGAGGTATCTTAACTTTCTTCTCAGCAGTGCTACCTCCCTGAGAGCTTCCTGTGGAGAACTAAGTTATTGAATTACTTCTGTCTGATACTTATGGAATAGCCTCTCTATTCTTCATTTTTTCTAAAGTGCCCTATAGATATCCCATGCCCTATACATAGCTTTACTATATGGATTGTGGATGATCTGTGCTTGGTAACACCTTTACTTCTATCACCTAATGCAACAGTATTCTCTATCTACTAACTGTCATGCCGAACGACACTCTCTGTCCTCGAATGGAAGTTCATCAGTTATTTTGGTGAGCTGAGAGCCGGACACCCACTCTTAATCTTTCTTATTTTTCTTCTTCTGCCGTCTGTGCAAAGTGGATGTGTTGGCATGAGAATCCACTTCTAAGTAATAACTTTATGTCAGACCTCTTCCCTAAATATATTTAGCCAGTAGCTTAAAGCTACTTCTCACTATATTTGCAACCCTTCTCTCTCAGGTAGAAGAAACTTTTTCACCCTATTTTGTATTCATCTTTTTTTCTGCTCAGAATATTTCACCACCTAAGGTAGCAACCAATATTTGTAGAGTGCTTTGCTGTTTGAATTCATATGCTCTTATGAGTCTCAGCAGTGATCATTTGAAGCAGGTGTGGCAGGTAGTGTTGTTATGCTCATTTTACAGATGAGGAAACTGAAGCTCAGGAAAATTCTTTGTGCAAAGTTAGAAAATAAAGAAGTGGCCCACAAGCATGGCTTTTTCAGATTTAAATCACGAGAGCTTTATGTCCCACTTAATAAAGAGCTGAATGTAAAATAAGATAAAATCTAAGAGAACCACGTTAAATTTTAAACCTTCAATTTCTGAACTCTTTGGGAAGGTTATTTTCTTTTTATTTTTGGAGATGGAGTCTCACTCTGTTCCCCAGGCTGGAGTACAATGGCGCGATCTTGGCTCACTGCAACCTCTGACTTCCTGGTTCAAGCGATTCTCCTGCCTCAGCTTCCTGAGTAGCTGGGATTACAGGCGCCTGCCACCACTCCCGGCTAATTTTTGTTATTTTAGTAGAAACAGGGTTTCACCGTGTTAGCTAGGCTGGTTTTGAACTCTCAACCTCAGACAATCATGTCCGCCTTGGCCTCCCGAAGTGCTGAGATTATAGGCGTGAGCCACTGCACCGGCTGAATTCTTATTTTTCAGATGTATTTGGGATATAAAGGCAATCGAGATCTGGATTCTGAAAGAAATCATTTCATGGGTTTATGGAGGATAAAGAAATACAATCCAGCTTTCTAGTCCATGTGTTCCTTTTTTGAATCACTTCTATCAAAGCATGGTTTTCTTAGTGTAACTCTGTAGCCTTGTTTCTTTTAAGGTGATGCTGCTAGCTGAGTTTGGTTCTTACCATGCACATTTTACCATCACTGTGAGAAAAGCACCTTCTTTGAGGTCACTCGTGGTAGATCTCCTTTCCATACCAGATAACCATTTTTCTGAGACCTTCTCTCAAGACTAACCACCTTGGTTCTTTTCCTTCTTACTATCACCCCAGATCGTGAAGTGCAACCTCTCTCAATTATATGCTATTCACAGTTAGTAATATTTTTATTTATTTATTTATTTTTGAGATGAAGTCTTACTCTGTCCCCCAGGCTGAAGTGCAGTGGCGTGATCTCGGCTCACTGCAACCTCCGTCTCCCAGGTTCAAGTGATTCTCCTGCCTCAGGCTCCTGAGTAGCTGGGATTGCAGGTGTGCCCTACCACACCCAGCTAATTTTTGTATTCTTAATAGAGACAGGGTTTCACCTTGTTAGTGAGGCTCTGACTAACTCCTGACCTCAGGTGATCCTGACCTCAGGTGATCTGCCCACCTCGGCCTCCCAAAGTGCTGGGATTATAGGTGTGAGCTACCATGCCTGGCTAGTAATTTCTTGAAATAAGAGAAGGTGATGACAGCTGTGGATTTTTCTTTTAGCATCTGTAAACACACTATAAGCATTCGTTTCCACTTATAGGACTGACAAGGAGTTGAATTGAACAGGTATACTTAAGCCTAGACAAATTCAGCTAAAAATTAAGCTGCTTAAAGATTTAAGATCTTCTGTTGAGAAACTATATCTTTGAATCAAGACAATGGGCCTTTATTGGTTTCAGAATATTGCAAGTCGGTTTCCAAAGAGTTACAATATGTTTCTCCATGACTTTGAGAAGTTTTTTTGTTTTGTTTTGTTTGGGTTGTGAGTCAGTCTTACTCTGTCCCCCAGGCTGGAGTACAGTGGTATAATCTCGGCTCACTGCAACCTCCATTTCCCAAGTTTAAGTGCTTCTTGTGCCTCAGCCTCCCAAGTAGTTGGGACTACAGTTGTCCACCACCATGCCTGGCTATTTTTTATATTTTCAGTAGAGATGTGGTTTTGCCATGTTGGCCAGGCTGGTCTCAAACTCCCGGCCTCAAATGATCTGCCTGCCTCGGCCTCCCAAAGTGCTGGGATTACAGGCATGAGCCACCGTGCCTGGCCGACCTATTTTCAAATGTGAGACTGGAGCTGCTGGTAGCTGAACCACCTACTCTACAACCGATTCACCTTCTGTGAAATGGAGAGTGAGTGGTACAATTATCTGAATTATTTATTTAAAATGTCCATCTTTTATACAAGCATGATATAAATTATCTGGATAATTGCTTCTTTTCCCTCTTTTGGCCATGGCCACTTGACCAACTGTGGATTATTGTCTTGGCTTGTTAGAAGAAGCCCCCAGATAATACTGGGGGACAATTTTTCTTCTCCTCCTACAGCGACACAGTAGATAATTTGCATTGCAGCTTGTGGTGCCTTTCTGTTTCTTTTGACTTAGAGACCTTCTTTCTTGGCAGCCTTTGCTGAGACCACGAGGTGCTTGAGTCAAAGATAACAAGCTCCAGGGAGCCTATTAATAATACTTGAATTAGACTGGGATAAGAAGTATCTCAAAGGTTAGACCAACTCTGGTGAAAGCCTTGGAAACTGATGCAGGCTAAATTTCAGTGACTAAATTAAGATTTGGTGTGTATGCACGTGGTGTCCTAGAGTCCTTAATGAGCAAGGTATTAATCTGATTGTAGAACGCTTGAAAGCACGTGTTTGCTCACAAAGGCATTTCTGTTTCATTTGCGTAGACACATTGTAAGGCCAGGAATATTTGTTAATAATTCTATGTGATCTAGTACTTTAAAACTTTTATTTATTTATTAAGTTTGACTATATTGGTATCCTTAGCTTTATAATCTTAGGTACTCTAGGCCTAGATACATGTGCTTAAAAACTATAACTACCAAATTATTGCTGTTGTAAGACGCAAGTCCTTGCTTTCAGAAAAGAGATTTTTCTTTTGAGACAGAGTCTTGCTCTATTGCTAGGCTGGAGTGCAGTGGCCAATCTCCGCTCACTGCAACCTCTGCCTCCTGGGTTCAAGCAATTCTGCCTCAGCCTCCCAAGTAGCTGGGACTACAGGCGTGCATCACGACGCCCAGCTAATTTTTGTATTTTAGTAAAGATGGAGTTTTACTATGTTGACCAGGATGGTCTCAATTTCTTGACCTCATGATCTGCCTGCCTCGCTCTCCCAAATTGCTGGAATTACAGGTGTGAGCCACCGTGCCTGGCCAGAAAAGGGATTTTTCTAGGATTCATTAAAATGAATGTTTACTTATTATATTGACTCTTAAATCTGTGCTGAGTGTGGTGAGGGATACTGGATGTCACTCACCATAGGTCTTGTTTCTTAGTGCAGTCTAATCAGTCTTCATCTGGAGGGCTACCAAGGAGATTAGAATAATTTCATGCTTGATTCAGAAATTCAGAGTGGTGGCCAGGCATGCTGGCCCACACCTGTAATCCCAGCACTTTGGGAGGCTGAGGTAGGTGGATCACAACGTCAGAAGTTCAAGACCACCCTGGCCAACATAGTGAAATCTCGTCTCTTCTAAAAATACAAAAATTAGCTGGGCGTGGTGGCATGAGCCTGTAGTCCCAGCTACTCGGAGAGGCTGAGGCAGGAGAATCCCAGTGGAGGTTGCAGTGAACTGAGATCATACCACTGCACTCCAGCCTGGGCAACAGAGCAAGCCTCCATCTCAAAAAAATTAAAAAAAAAAAAAAGAAAAAGAAATTCAGACTGGCTTTATAATGTACAGGGTCCAAATTTGAACCCTCAGGGTCACCCCAGACTGGAATTCAATTTGTAGCGGAATAAGCCTTTGTCATTCTAGAGTTGCCTCAGTCTGACCCTGTAGCCTCAGGGAGGCTAAAATCACATATTTCTCAGGAAGAGAGATGATATAGGGACAAGTATGGGGAGGAGGATAGGCTGAGCAATTTATATTCAGACTGAGACAGAAGATGACCAAGATGACTAAGTGTTCAGTTCAATATAAAATAGTATATTTTGTGTGCTAACTTATACGGTAAAATAAAGCTTGTGCTTTTAACCTTTTCTCTTTTATTTTGAGTTTATTACTCATTCCTCTTGTAGTTCCATCTGCGAAGTTACTTTTGCCTTGCCCTGAATATTGATGAATTCTGCTTAGTGTCAGGACCCATGGCAACATAGGATTCAGAAACTCCTGTTTGCTCTGTTATTACTGTCCATCTAGAATAGTCATCTATCCTGAGTCATTTTAGTAGCTTACCTCTTCAGATTGCTTAATTAGTTGCATCAGACCATGTTGGACCTCAAAGCCATATTAGGAAATTTAGCTTTTTGTGTGTGCTTTTTGAAAGTATAGATAAAAATGACTTTCATTTGTTCCACCAAATTTGTTTCTCATTCTTCTTCTTCTTCTTTTTTGGTGATGGGGTCTCTCTCTGTTGCGCAGACTGGAGTGTGGTGGTGTGACCATGGATCACTGCAGCCTCAACCTCTCAGGCTCAAGTGATCCTCCCACCTCAGCCTTTGTAGTAAATGGGACTACAGGCACACCCCATCACATCCAGCTAATTTTTAAAATTTTTTGTAGACGAAGAGTCTCACTGTGTTGCCAGGGCTGATCTTGAACTCCTGGGCTACAGTTCTGCCCCCTTAGCCTCCCAAAGTACTCGAATTATAAGTGGGAGCCACCACACCTGTCCTTCTCCCAGTTCTTAAATTCCTGCAGAATAACTGTATATCACCATTTGGACTTTTAGAATCTTCTTCTCTGTGAGTATTTTGAAATAGGCAACCTGTCAATATATGTGGATTAAGCACAATTCTGCTGAAGGTAAGGTGTTGGACCTATCTTCTTGGTGACATAAAATTGTTTTTTTCTTTTTACATATTTTAAAATAAAGATATACTTTATATACAGTAAAATTCACTCTTTATAGTGTAGCATCCTATGAGTTTTGACAAATGCATACAGTTGTGAAACCACCACTATAATCAAGATGTAGAACATTGCCACTACCCTCAAGATTTTTTGTGCTCCTATGTAGACAGCTCCCCTCACCCTCAGCCCATGACAGTCATTCATCAGTTATTTTGTCTCTATAATCACAAGAAATGGAAGCTGAGGCCGGAGGATCATTTGATCTCAGGAGTTAGACCAGCCTGGACAACAATCCCTCTTTACAAAAAAATAAAATTAGCCAGGCATGGTGGTGCATGTCTGTAGTTGCAGCTACTTGGGAGGCTGAGGCTGGAGGATAGCTTGAGTCCAGGAGTTGGAGGCTGCAGTGAGCCATGATCATGCCACTGCATCGCAGCCTGGACGACAGAGCAAGACCCTGTCTCTGAACAAACCAGCCACCGTGCCTGGCCTAAAGTTTTTGATATTTGAATAATATGCTGTAATTTACTTGTGTCCTATGTTTTTCTCTTTAGAGGTTTTCTTGGATTCTTAATTAACAACTAATATTGAACGTCTAAATGGTAGATTGTAAGCCTGTACTAGGGTATATATGTGGTATAGTTTCTGCCCTCAAGGAACTAACAGTCAGATTTGGAGACAGATAAAGTGATTACTTTTAGCATTCTAAATTCTGTAATACCCTTGAAAGGATTTTTTCCTAAGTGGAAGGACAAAGGAAGGCAGTCCAGGATGGTAGAGCAGCATGAGCAAATTAATAGGACTGAGTGTGGTGTGTAGGCAGAGGACACTGGGAAATCATACTGGATGTGTTTGAAGGGTTAGAGATAAGGGAGAGTGGGGGTGACATTCTAGAGGGCTCTGAACATCAGACATCTGGCTAAGGAGGCTTAATGGACTCCTTATTAGAGACTTTTTGTGGGTTTGAGCAGGGTCACTACCCAACAAAGCAGTATTTTGGGATTCTGAAGCAGCGCTTGGATTTTTGAATGAATGGAGACAGAGTTGAGAGTACCAGCTGAGTGAATGGAAATGAGAAGAAAGAGTAGTACAATTCTAGCTTTTGAGTCTGAAAGAATTGTGTTATTCAGGCAAAAGTAGTATTCAGTCAATGATTAGACTGAGGTATTCTTAAGACATACAAGTAGAAATCTCCTATAGGCACTGTGCATGGTGGCTAATGTCTGTAATCCCAGCACTTTGGGAGGCCAAGGTAGGAGGATTGCTGGAGACCAGGAGTAGACCAGCCTGGGCAATGTGGTGAGACCCTATCTCTCCAACCCACTCCCCCCAACCCCCACACAAAAAAAGAAAAAATTAGCCAGGTATGGTGGTGCACACATGTGGCCCCAGTTACATGGGAGGCTGAGGTGGGAGGATCACTTGAGCCTAGGAGGTTGAAGCTGTAATGAGCTGTGTTCACACTACTGCACTCCAGCCTGGTGACAGAGCAAGACTGTGTCTCAAATAAATAAATAAGTAAATATCCTATTGGCATCTGTGTGACTGAAGGCTAGTCACTTTCTTGTCTATGCTCCAGTTTTCTCATATTTGTGACAAGACACTTGATTTTAGCATAAAGGTGAGAGTTGAAGTAATGAGTGAAAGAGGAGGGGGAGAAAATATATAGAGAAGAACAGAAAACACAAGTAGCTGGTAGGCAGAGAATGCAGAAATTCAAGTTAGAACCATTGGAAGATGTGGTAGGTTGACTAATGGTGCCCCAAAGATGTCTAAGTTCTAATCCCCAGAACATGTAAATATGTTACCTTACATGGTAAAAGGGACTTTGCAGATGTGATTAATTTAAGGATCTCGAGATAAGGAGATTAGCCTGGGTTATCCAGGTGAGCCCAATATAAGCAACCATTTAAGAGGGAGGCGAAAGGCCGGGTGCGGTGGCTTACGCCTGTAATCCCAACACTTTGGGAGGCTGAGATGGGTGGATCACCTGAGGTCAAAAAATCAAAACCAAACAGGCCAAAATGGGGAAAAAAAAAAAAAAAAAAAAAAAAAAAAAAAAGGGAGGCAAGAGAGCAGAATCAGAATAGGAGATATGATGAAGGAAGCAAGAGATTGGCAGGATTCCAGGAAGGGCCTATGAGCCAAGGATGCAGGTGGACCCTAGAAGCTGAAAAAGGGAAGGAAGTAGGTTCTTCTCTCAGATCCTCCACGTAAGGAACCAGGCCTGCCAGCAATTTGACAACTCAGCCCAATGAGACTCAGGCTTTTTTTTTTTTTTTTTTTGAGACTGAGTTTTGCTCTTGACGCCCAGGCCAGAGTGCAGTGGTGTGATCTTGGCTCACCAAAACCTATGCCTCCCGGGTTCAAGTGATTCTCCTGCCTTAGCCTCCTGAGTAGTTGGGATTATAGGCGCCTGCCACCACGATCAGCTAATTTTTGTATTTTTGGTAGAGACAGGATCTCGTCTTGTTGGCCAGGCTGGTCTCAAGCTCCTGACCTCAGGTGATCCACCCGCCTTGCCCTCCCAAAGTGCTGGGTTTATAGGCGTGAGCCACTGTGCCAGGCCCTGATTTCAGGCTTCTGACCTCCAGAATGATAATAAATTTGTGTTGTTTTAAGCGACTAAGTTTTTAGTAATTTATTACAGCAGCAATGGGAAACTAATACAGAGAAGAACCGACAAACAGTGATATTGAGGTATTTCAAGGAATGGATGGTAAATGGTATAAAAGGAAATTGAGGAGAAGGCCTGTAAAAAGACTGTTGGATTTGATCATTTAAACTTTAAAAGTGCAATCCCAGTAGAGATAATCTTAAAGACTTTTGTGGAGGTTATATGCAGTTTTTTTGTATTAAGGATAACTTGTCTTTCTGTTGACTTTTTGGAAGAAAAATATAGATTTTCCATCAGTATGATTGTAATTTAAATGAAGGGCCCAAAATATACGATAAGACACTTTAAAAGCTGATTTCTGGCTAGTTCAAGTGGTGTCATTATTCATGAGTTAAGAATATTTTAGGATATTAAACCTGACAGTAGGGGCAAGAAGGTTATGTCCCTATTACTGATGGCTGATTCTCTAGTTTATTTTACTTCTCAATCTAGTTTGGCCCATTTCCCACTCATTAGCACTTTCACTGGAAGGCAGCCTTGGGAGAATAGTGATAGGGAGGTTAGTACCAATAAAGAGTTGAGTGTCTACTGTGTATCTGATTCTGTGCTTTTTGTTACTTTTTCTTAGCAGTAGATACACTTTAGAAACTAAATTGAATTTTGGGAATGGTCTCCAGAATAGTTGGTTACTATTATCACTTATAATAGGAAGTTGGCTACATAGCGATTTTCTGTTCCAGCATTCTGGCTCTTGAGGGGTGTCAGGGGAATACTGTGTTTATCAATATTTGAGACTATTTTATGCTTATGGATGAGAATTACATTGATATCTTCTCTAAGATGGTGAAAGAAGGAGGTTTGGGATGTCTAATAAATCTTTAATGGTTCAACATAGTAATAATAAATACAGATTAAGATCTTGGCCCAGAATGTTATATAGAACAAGGATCGAAGTCTCATTTGGATTGCTAATTGAATGCTTGCCCAATTAGTTGATGTTGTTGTTTTTGTCTGTGAATATGTTGGGGTTTTTCCTGCTTTTGAAGTGTAATTTAAAAAAATTGTTTCTTAAACTTCTGATCTTAGATTGTAACCAGTTTGAGTAAGTTTTGGGGGCTTAAAGTTTTATCAGGCATGCAGAGTGTGTTTGTTTCATTATGTGATTCAGTTGAAAAACTGAAGCTTTAGACGGGTGTGGTGGCTCACACCTGTAATCCCAGCACTTTGAGAGGCCAAGGCGGGCAGATCACAAGGTCAGGACATCAAGACCATCCTGGCTAACATGGTGAAACCCTGTCCCTACTAAACATACAAAAAATAGCTGGGTGTGGTGGCATGTGCCTGTAATCTCAGCTACTCGGAAGGCTGAGGAAAGAGAATCGCATGAACCCCAAAGGCACAGGTTATAATGAGCCGAGATCATGCCACTGCATGCCAGCCTGGGCAACAGAGCAAGACTCCATCTCAAAAAAAAAAGGAAAACTGAAGCTTTAGTTTTAAGTATTGGAAATTTATTTGCATGTGGTTTTCAATGAAATATTCTACTTTGTTGTAGGTATGGAATAGGTTTATATAAAAATTTAGAAATGATTTTATATTTAGTATGCTTAAATGTCATAACACAATGATAATCTGTTAGAATATTACTCTAATGCAAATTTGGGGAAGCATTTTATGGTACTATGCTCTAAATATTCATTATATATCTGGCATGAACCCTGGCTTTTCTGTATGAATTATTGGTCTAGTGACCCTTTTTTTTTTTTTTTAAAGCTTTTTATTGTGGAATATTTCAAAATAGAAGATAAAAAAGTAGAGAATGGTATAATGAATTCTCAAAAGTAATCAACTTACGGTCAATCTCATTTCATTTATAGAAACTCATCTAAAGTATACTGGATTATTTTATAGCCAATCCTAGATATCACATAATTTTTTTTTTCTTAAGACAGAGTCTCACTGTGTTGCCCAGGCTGGAGTACAGTGGCACGATCTCGGCTCACTGCAACCTCTGCCTCCCGGGTTGAGGTGATTCTTCTGCCTCAGACTTCTGAATAGCTGGGATTAAAGCTGTGCACCACCCTGCTAATTTTTTTTTTTTTTTTTTTTTGGTATTTTTAGTAGAGAGGATTTCACCATGTTGGTCAGACTAGTCTCAAACTCCTGACCTCGTGATCCGCCTGCGTTGGCCTTCCAAAGTGTTGGGATTATAGGCGTAAGCCACTGTGCCCAACCTGACGCCTCCCCACCCCGCTTTTTTTTTTTTTTTAAGACTGAGTTTCGCTGTTGTTGGCCAGGCTGGAGTGCAATGGCATGATCTCGGCCCACTGCAACCTCTGCCTCCCGGTGTGTCTTAGTCTCCCAAATAGCTGGGATGTGCCACCATGCCTGGCTAATTTTGTATTTTTAGTAGAAACAGGGTTTCACATTTTGGCCAGGCTGGTCTCGAATTCCTGACCTCAGGTGATCCACCCACCTCAGCCTCCCAAAGTGTTGGGGTTACAGGCATGAGCCGCTGTGCCCAGCTTATGTTTTATTTGTAAATATTTCAATATATATCTCTAAAAGGTAGAAATTTAAATAAAAACAATCAGCCGGCCGAGCATGGTGGTTCACGCCTGTAATCCCAGCACTTTGGGGGGTCTGGTGGGTGGATCACCTGAGGTCATGAGTTCGACACCAACCTGGCCAACATGATGAAACCCTGTCTCCACTAAAAATACAAAAAATTAGCCGGGCTTGGTGGTGCATGGCTATAATCCCAGCTACTTGGGAGGCTGAGGCAGGAGAATCGCTTG